>NC_036872.1:33047073-33061460 GCF_002910315.2 Salvelinus sp. IW2-2015 | reverse complement strand
AGGGTGAGAGAAGAGTGAGGGATGGATGGTGAATATGTGTAGGAGGGTGAGAGAGAATGGCTGTGTGGATGCATAGGGTGTACGTTGGGCGGGAATGAATGAGAACGGAGGAGCAAGTCGATGGATGGATGTAAGTGAGTCAGAGGTAGGGAGGGTGGGAAAAGACGTAAAAATCAACCAATCCTCGGTCGATAACACAATGAAACAGTCAAATGCTTTATTATCTAAATGTTGAAAGTGTGTGGGTGACGTAGAGAAACAAAATGGTTCAGGTTGAGGCCATGTGGCGGAGAGTGATGCAGGCGCTGGAGATGGGGGTGTGAGCATGTGGGTCTGGGCAGGTGTGATGTTGTGGATGTTTGTGTGTGTCTATATGTTTTGTATTCTAAAAAAAGTTTATAGTGTACCTAGCTTGCATTTACTCCAAGGCGATAGTTTATAGTGTACCTAGCTTGCATTTTCTCCAAGTCGTTTTTTTATTACAATATGGAAACATTCATGTACTTTCGCCACCTCAGTCTTTTCAAATCAATACTAAGTGTCCATTGGAGTTCTCTTTCTATATTACTGCTCTTCCATGAAGCTACCATCAGGCCGTCATCAGGACTATACACAAGGAGATACTCATTCTAGTAGTGAGCTGAAATGATTGTTCCGGAAAAATAGCTTTCATGAGAATCATCCCACTTTAACAGGCGCTCAGATTGCTTCTGTATCAGTTTACGAGCGTTATCAGGAAGCCCTAAAGCTATCCTGAGTGCTCTAATAAAAACCTCTTCATGAACGGACTGATGTAGACAATTCAACTGCTGCAAATATAGCAGCTTTCCACTCTTCTTCCGTTGGTGTAGTTGTATTTGTGACAGGCACGGTGGGAAAAGAGAAGCAGTCGTTTAGGGTTTTGAGGTGCTGACACATGCACATACGCACAACCGGCTTCAATGATCCATGAGCTGTGTGTTTGTATGTGTTAGTGTTGTCAGGATACCTGATTTTTGACTTCGATACCAGGTTTAGTATCATGATACCAAAACGATACTCAATACAAAAATGATACACAATACTGAAACTGATACTACAGCCCAAACAAAAGGTATTAGCTAAAGTCACAGAATAACCAGTGGGCTTTATTTTTTTAAACATTGAACAATATGTTGATAACTGGTAGAACAAATAAAATAAAGAATATGTTATATTCTATTTTCATTTTTTTGAAAAATTAAACATAATTTCCCCACATTTTCCAAATTCAAAACCATATCCAATGACATCTAAACTCTTGTCAAATGTAATTTCATACATATCAGGCTTCATTTGCTCATCTATGGCCAAAATATTGGGTCAAATTACATTCATTAGACCTGTAATTCATTACAGCTAAATCATTTTATGTATTAAATTAATTGTTTAGTCTACACGCCATAGGAATACAATGGAATTTACACAGCACACTACGATTTCCAGAGTGCATTTCACTTCCCAGGGTGCAATGCTCTGCCCAGGCCTGCTGGCTGGCTAATGGCTACTGCTAGCAAGCAAGCCCAGACAAATGTGAAGTAGTCTAAATATATCGCTGTTAAGTTATGAGTTCATATTACTCCTGGGTTGTGTAATCATATTATAATGCTCACATGAATGTCATGATGAGGGCCTCCCGAGTGGCGCAGCAGTCTAAGGCATCACTAAATACCTGGGTTCGATCCCAGTTTGTGTCACAGCCAGACGTGACCGGGAGACCCACGAGGCGGTGCACAATTGGCCCAGCGTCGTCTGGGTTAGGGGAGGGTTTGGCCCAGCGTCGTCTCGGTTAGCGGAGGGTTTGGCCCAGCGTCGTCTGGGTTAGGGGAGGGTTTGGCCCAGCGTCGTCTGGGATAGGGGCAGGGCTGGGGGCGCCAGCTGGGGGGTCGGGGGGGAGGTGGGCCGCGGTTTTAAGGGAGCGGTGTCTGGCCAGCATCTCCTGAGGTGTAGGGGACACGGGTTACGGGCGCCCAAGCGTCCTGTCCGGGTTAGAAGGGTCTTTGGCCCCAACGTCGTCCGGGTTAAGGGAGGGTTTGGCCCAGCATCGTCTGGGTTAGGGGAGGGTTTGGCCGGCTGGGATTTCCTTGTCCCATTGCACTCTTGTGGCAGGCCCGGCGCTTGCACGCTGACTCCAGTCACCAGCTAGATGGTGTTTCATCAGACACATTGGTGTGGCTGGCCTCCAGGTTAAGCAAGCAGTGTGTCAAAAAGCAGTGCATCTTGGGTTGTGTTTTGGAGGACGTATGGCTCTCAGCCTTCGCCTCTCCCTAGTCCGTAGACCTTAACTACTAATTGGATATCAAGAAAAATGGGTAAAAATGAATGTTGAGTATACTGTATGTTCATGTCATTGTCACTGAATAATAATTATAATTTTGTAGAATAATGACAAAGTTATAATGAAAATCTTGTTTTGGAACTAAACTTCACTTGCCCTGTACTGCTTTGTAACACTTTTTGCTTAGTTGATTTGCTGAGCTGGCCCTCATCATCTGGGCCCAGATTCACAAAACACTTTCCCCCGCAAAAACTTAAGAAGATTCTTATAAAAAAAAGTTCATAAGTACAATTTCTCAACAATATTTGAGGATTTAATGATTTTCTTACGAACTTCTCAAATATCTTGTTACAAATCTTCTTAAGATGTTTGTTGCTAGGCAATCGATCTAGCTAGCTATCTAGCTAGGAATGGCAATCATGTTAGCATTTTTCTTACTGAGATTTTTCTTACTGAGATTACTAAAACATGTTCTTAGGGTTAAAATAATCAATACTTTCAGATTAAGTTTGTGAGTAAATGAAGATGTTCAGTTGCTTTCATTAGCTTTTTCTCTCACTGCCCTGAGTTTAAAACAAGTGTTTAGCTATCTTGGAATTAAGAACATTTCCAATAACTTTGTTTTGAAGAATCTAATTTCTTCTTAACTTTCTACTTAAGGAGAAACATAAGAAGTAGCGCAATACATCTTCCAATAACCTTTTTGAGGAATAGCAACTTTGCTTATCTTTCTTCTTAAGTCGATAGTTAAGCAAAAATGGCAGTTAAGAAGAAATGTATTCTTAAGAAGGTTTTGTGAATCTGGGCCCTGCTCTATAATTAAAGTATTCCCATAGCTTGCTTCTGCAGCCAGTTTTGTTAACAAGCAACGGGCGTGGAGCAATGAAGTTTTTGTTTGAAAAAGCCATGCTGTCTGCATTTTCTCTCTCTTCTTGCTTGCTTCTCAAAAGTGGCTTGCGCTGTGTCAGCACAGCCTGGCTAGCTACTGCCCCCTTGAGAAGATTCAGATAAACGACTACAGACTCGATTCTCTAAATCCTTATATGACGTGAGATACATTTTGCATTTTTTTAAAATGTTTTTGACTCGAGTTTTGGTATACCATGCAAGTTTTAGTATATCATGCAACACTAGTGTGTGTGTGCGTGTGTGTGTGTGTGTGTGTGTGTGTGTGAATATATAATGCTTGAGCACCTGTTCCAATACCTGATTGAACAGGTGCATCTGTGTGAACTGCCGTCCACAGTTTTTTAACTGCCCCCTTGGACTAAATCTTCCCCCACTCTGCAACCCCAGCACTTTCTCAACGACGCCCCCTGCAGTTGGCTAAATGGCAGCCTCCTTCCCAACCCCAGTTTAGGGACTGACTTTGATAAGACTGAACCCTCCACACCATGATTGAGACCATTCAAAACAAAATACCCCCCTTTCAGAGTTCTGTGGGCTAGACACTTCTTCTGCTCTCCTCTTTTCATCTTTTTAAATCAAGACCGAGTGAGAGGCTGAGGGCACCGGGAGAGAGGCAGTAAGAAGAGAAGTGGAGGGTGCAGAATAAGTGTTACCTAGTGTCGCATGCACACACACACACAAAACGCTTTGATGGACGGTAATGTTCGTATAAAACGCTTTGATGGACGGTAGAGTTCGTACAAAATGCTTTGATGGAGCGGTAATGTTCGTACAAAACACTTTGATGGACGGTAGAGTTCGTACAAAACGCTTGATGGACGGTAAGAGTTCGTACAAACACTTTGATGGCGGTAAGTTTCGTACAAACGCTTTTGACGGACGGTAGAGTTCGTACAAAACGCTTTGATGGACGGTAGAGTTTCGTACAAAACACTTTGATGGACGGTAGAGTTCGTACAAACACTTTGATGGACGGTAGAGTTCGTACAAAACACTTTGATGGACGGTAGAGTTCGTACAAAATGCTTTGATGGACGGTAGAGTTCGTACAAACACTTTGATGGACGGTAGAGTTCGTACAAAACACTTTGATGGACGTAGAGTTCGTACAAAACGCTTTGATGGGACGGTAGAGTTCGTACAAAAACTTTGATGGACGGTAGAGTTCGTACAAAACGCTTTGATGGACTGTAGAGTTCGTACAAAATGCTTTGATGACGGTAGAGTTCATACAAAACACTTTGATGGATGGTAGTGTTCTTAAAAACGCTTTGATGGACTGTAGAGTTCGTACAAAATGCTTTGATGGACGTAGAGTTCATACAAAACACTTTGATGGATGGCAGTGTTCTTACAAAACGTTTGATGGACAGTAGAGTTCGTTAAGCCTGTGCCCTCCTGCCTTTTATACTTTGATGGTGTAGGGTTCTCCTCTCTCTGTCTCTCTTCCCACTCACTGTGTTTTGAGATAGGAGCCTGCAGTACACGCACGTACACGCACGCACGCACGCAGCACGCACGACGCACGCAGCCGCACGCAGCGCACGACGCCGCACGCACGCACGCACGCACGCACGCACGCACGCACGCACGCACGCACGCACGCACGCACGCAGCGCACGGCACGCACGCCGCACGCACGCACAGCACGCACGCACGCACGCACGCACGCACGCACACGACACACCCACACATACACACACACAACACACAACAACAACCCACAGTAGCACACACACACACACACACACACACACACACACACACACACACACACACACACTGCAGGCTCTGATGGACAGTTTGAAAATGGCCTGTCCATGATTTGTTTGCCTTCGTCCAGACGTCAGTGATTTAGAAGTCATGTTGGTTTTGTTTCTGTTGCCACTCAGGCTGAAAAAGTTTTTCCTAATAGTTTATTGGCAGAGTGAGGTTTTGCTTTCAGGCCAAGCTGCTTCTCATGCCAGCTGTTCAATATATGATGTCCCTCCTGGATGCAAAGTACTTTTCAGTAGAAAAATACAGAAAAAGACTTGGGGTGCATCTCAATAGTCTAAAAATGACCTCTTCTTGACCCCTTGTCCTCATATGCACTAATCTGAAAACAAACACCTCACTCTCTAACACACGTCCCCTCCATCTCCCCATCTTTGTCTCTCTCATTCAGCATATGGAGCACAGAAAAAAAGGAATGATATAGAATGGAATTTGGCGTATCACTGGCCAACTCCAGACTTCCATTCTGATGATTGCTTAGAAAGGGATGGCTATGAGCTGTATGGGATTTAATGTGTGGGAGCTTTACTATACAAATCCTTACTATACAAACCCTATACAAACCCTTATGATACAAACCCTATACAAACCCTTATGATACAAATCAAACCCTTATGATACAAATATCTTTACCAAAGATATTTATATCTAACCCAAGATAGTTCATTTGTGTAATTTACAGAGGGAGCAAATGAATTTGCATATTTCCGTTAGGGAACACCTCCTCTGTGAAGTACACGTGTGCACAAACTCAATTCAACCTTTCACTCCTTCTTAATAACACAATTTTGGCAAAGTTTAAAAAAAATTGTGCACTGTGTTCATAACAGATTTGAGTTTTGGGAACAGAAAAATATATTGATGTTTCATAGATGAGSAAAAGTGGCAGAATGTCAGCCCGGTTTCACTCTACAGTATTTGCTGGTGAGAAAACGTTCTAAATGGATGCTTCAGCTTTATAGTCCCTGTGATGTGTCTGGGTTTCCTGTTCTGTCTGTGTTCTTACTATGCAAACCCTATACAAACCCTATACAAACCCTTTACAAACCATTTCTTTACTTCCTAAGGCTTTATTTGAGGTCTTTGTTGAGGCGGGAAAATGATGTGTAACTGCACTCTGAGCAAGAGTAATGGATGGTATGTTAGCTGAGCAAAGCAGAGACTGATGCCCCTGGTCCCTCTTCCTCCTCCTCTCTCTCAGGCTCTCCTAGTTGTTTCATCTTCCTCGCCCTGATAACCTTTAACCCTTTACACTTGTGGGAATTGGCCTATATAGCTCAATTGAAATGTTTCTTACAGTAGAAATATAAAATGCATAACCATGGCAGGAATTGAAAGGGAACAGGTGAATGATTATGGTACAATTATTAGACCAAAGTTGAGGACACAACAGTTCACCTGACACGAGTGAATCCAAACATTACACTATTGATTTTATGTGCATTTTAGATTTACTGTACTTTTTTGCCATTTGTTGATAACGAAATCTGAAAGTACTCTAGATACATTCAGTAACATGATAAGACCATTCCTATAAAATGTGGAGTAGGTGCGACATAAGACAACAGATTACCAGGGTTTGAGTGAGAGGTCTAACTGGTGTCTCCAAGTGGTCTCACACCTGTCCAAAGTGTGCGCTGTTCCTTGGCAATTTCAATGCCCTTTTATCACTCAAAGAAGAGTCTTCAACTAAAAGGTACTTTTTGGAGCTCTCCATGCTGTGCCGTTGAGGAACTAGAGCCAGCACACATGTTGTTGTTTAATTTGGAACACAACCCTGTTCATTATAAATCTCAATCTGGGTCAGGTAGGCATGATTTGAGAGCTTATTCTATTGCCAACATGACTAGCTAGCTAAGTTATAAAATARAATCTTACAGTGTTAGGCCTACAGAAGGCAGTTCAGAGCATAGAAAGGAGTCATGAGTGCATTCTGGTGCCTGTTCCGCAGCAGATTTTCTTCACAATAAACAAGCAGGCTAATTCTGTTCAGAACAACCCAGGGTATGACGTCATGTCATCTGGTAACTGTACATCTAACATAATGATCATAAACGTTGACACTGTATGATTTGAAAAAGGGAAGTGCACATTTGGACTCACGGGTGGTGTTTGGCTTGCTTGTATGACATCAAAGCGATATTTATTATAATCCTCAACGTCTCATCTTTCAAAATACATATAGTCTTCTTAATTTACAGCATTTCCCTCACTTAGACAACCCAGAATTTGCAAAAGTTGCCCAATTAGRGGGAGGGATGGGGGCAACTTCTTGCACGCGGTGCTCAATTTCAGAATGCCTGTCATTCAAAACCCATACAGAGCTGTGAAGCGCAGAGACAGAGCTGTGACGTCATGTATAGCACCTTACTGTACAGCCACTGCGTTACAATTTAGGCGCTTATTAGTGCCAAAATCTGCCATTTTAAACCTGTATAAGGGTACGAGGGTGAAGGGCTAAGATAGCACACAGACAATGGGGAGGAGGTGAGAAATATGAGGAGAAAGTATGGAAAGGGAGACTAAGACTGGGGCCTAAAGAATGGAGTGAAAGAGAAGGTGTGCTTTTAGGACACCTAGTCTTTCCATGACAGACTGACCAGGTGAATCCAGGTGAAAGCTATGATGCCTTATAGATGTAATCTGTTACATCCACTTCAGTCAGAGGAGATGAAGGGGAGGAAACAGGTTAAATCATGATTTTTTTTTAAATCCTTGAGACAATTGAGACATGTATTGTGAATGTGTGCCGTACAGAGGGTGAATGGCCTAAACAAAAATCTTTAAGCGCCTTTGAATGGGATATCATAGTAGATGCCAGGCYCACTGGTTTGAGTGTGTAAAAAACTGCAACACTGCTGGGTTTTTCACGCTCAACAGTTTCCTGTGTGTATCAAGAATGGTCCACCACTCAAAGGACATCCAGCCAACTTGACACAACTGTTTGAAGCATTGGAGTCAACTTGGGCCAGCATCCCTGTGGAACGCATTCGACACCTTGTAGAGTCCATGCCCCAACAAATTGTGGCTGTTCTTAGGGCAAAGGGGGTGGGCAACTCGATATTTGGAAGGTGTTCCTAATGTTCTGTACACTCAGTGTATAATCATTACTTATTTAGACCTGGTAACCAAGTGAGGGGGCTCTCTGGCCAATCTATGTTGTTTTTGGATAGTGTAGTATCCTTAAAGGCTTCTTAGAGTTACGACTCATGAGACTTAAGTACGGTTTAGTATTTAATTGTAACTTAGAATTACATTCTCTAATGCACCTGGCGTCAACTACCTGAAGCCTTCTTAATCATAGTTATATAGGCAGACATAGGAAATAGCTACGGATAGCGGAAAGCAAACCCCCGTCTTGAGTCAATACTGCCATCTATTGGTAAACATAAATATACCAGGTTACTACAGATCGAGAGCCAGGGAGAAGAGGAACAAGCAGACAGTACAGTCTGCATATGTGGAGCCCGATTTTTAGGGTTGGTCACCCTTTGACAGGACTGCATCACATGACAGATGTTTAAAACCTGTTACGGCTAGACAACATCCGGTGAAATTGCAGAGCGATTCAAATTAAATTATTAGAAATATTTAACTTTCATAAAATCACCAAAATAAAGCTTAACTTCTTGTTAATCCAGCCGCCATGTCAGATTTCAAAAAGGCTTTACGGCAATAGCAAACCATGCGATTATCTGAGGACAGCGCCTCATCATACAAATGCATGACAAATCATTTTCAACCAGGGAGGTGCGACACGAAAGTCAGAAATAGCGATATAATATATGTCTTACCTTTGAAGATCTTCTTCTGTTGGCACTCCAAAATGTCCCATAAACATCACAAATGGTCCTTTTGTTCGACAAATTCCTTCTTTATATCCCCAAAATGTCCATTTATTTGGCGCGTTTGATTCAGAAATACACCGGTTCCAACTCGCCCAACATGACTACAAATGATCTAAAAGTCACCTGTAAACTTGGTCCAAACATTTCAAACAACCTTCCAAATCCAACTTTAGCTGAAACGTAAATAATCGATCAAATTTAAGACGGAATATATTGTTTTCAATAGCGGATAAAATCAAAGTGGAGCGAGTTCCAGGTCGCGCGCATCAAACAAAAGAGTCCACTTGGCTTGAAACTCAGTCTGAACAGCCCTACTTCTTCATTTCTCAAAGGAAAAACATCAACCAATTTCTAAAGACTTGACATCTAGTGGAAGCCATAGGAACTGCAACCAGGTGCCTCATAAATCTAGTTTCCCATAGAAAACCGATAGAAAACACAGTGAACTCAAATCGTTTTTTTCATGGATGGTTTGTCCTCGGGGTTTCGCCTGCCATATCAGTTCTGTTATACTCACAGKCATTATTCGAACAGTTTTAGAACCTTTAGAGTGTTTTCTATCCAAATCTACCAATTATATGCATATCCTAGCTGGGCCTGAGTAGCAGGCAGTTTACTTTGGGCATGCTTTTCTTCCGGACCTGAAAATACTGCTCCCTATCCCAAACAGGTTTTAAGATACATCAGAATCACACTGATTTAACATGACAGATGTTTAAGAGACATCAACATCACACTGATTTAACATGAGAGATGTTTAAGAGACACCACCATCAGACTGATTTAACATGAGAGATGTTTAAGAGACATCACCATCACACTGATTTAACATGAGAGATGTGCATGTGCACTAGTGTGTGTGTGTGTGTGTTTGTGTGTGTGTGTATGTGTGTGTGTGTTTGTGTGTGTGTGTCTTTGTGTGGAATAGTAACAACCAGTGTTCCTGCTTATAGTTTTCCTTTTACAGACTTGGGGTTGTTTCTTTTACATGTGTGAATTGGAAATGTGTTTTTTGCATATCCCACCTCCCTCTGAGACACCCTCAGGGAGTCAGGGTCACCCTTGTCCAGCACTTGCTCAAGGGCACAGTGACAGATTTTTAGCCTTGTCGGCTCCGGGATTTGAACCAGCAACCTTTTGGTTACTGGCCTAACGCTCGAGACTACATACTGCACTAGACTAGTAGGGAGTAGGTTTCATTTTCCATTGAAAAATGTTTTGCTACGGTGTGCCGTACTGAACACAACCAGGTGTTCATCAGAAAGTAACAGTAACCCAACTGGTAACAGTGTGTTGGCTCTCCTGCTGGACAAATGACTCCCATTTAGCATTTAGATGGACCATGTAGCTGTGATGTGTCACTAAGGCTGTTTACCATGCTCAGTCCAAATCTCATCTCATCTGGGACAGTGTAAATTATGTGCATTATTTTATCTTTCAATCATGTACGTGAAGATTATTATCTCTACTTGCACATTCATATATATATATATATATTCTGCACATCTACCATTGCAGTGTTTAATTGCTATATTGTAATTACTTCGCCACCATGGCCTATTTATTTGTCAGAATGGTGGGTGTGTAACGGTTGTCGTTGGTGGAAGGAGAAGAGGACCAAAGTGCAGCGTGGTACGTATTCATAATAATTTAATAAAGAAATGAATACTGAACAAAAACAACAAACCGACAAACGAACAGTTCTGTAAGGTGCAAACAAAAACACTAAACAGAAAATAACTACCCACAACRCATAGTGGGAAAACAGGCTACCTAAGTATGATTCTCAATCAGAGACAACGATCGACACCTGCCTCTGATTGAGAACCATACTAGGCCAAACACATAGAAATATAACGACTAGAACAAAACATAGAAAAACAACATAGAATGCCCACCCCAACTCACGCCCTGACCAAACTAAAATAAAGACATAAAAAAGGAACTAAGGTCAGAACGTGACAGGGTGTAGCTGGTGTAAGCAGTCAGGCGCAGGAGAGCAGAGAATGGGAGCAACGTAACTTTACTCAGAATAATGAATGGTGCAAGGTAAAACAATACACTTGCCCAAACACAAARACACAAACATTAACTTTTACGCACGGGCAAGAAACAGCACCCGTCGAAATAACCAGTCACCAATATTACCGAACATGACATAAAACAATCCCACACAACACCATGGGGGAAACAGAGGGTTAAATACATGGACAATAATTAGGGGAATGAAGCACAGGTGTGTAGAAACAAAGACAAAACAAATGGAAAATGAAAAGTGGATCAGCGATGGCTAGTAGACCGGCGACGCCGAGTGCCGAGCGCCGCCCAAACATGGTAAGGAACCGACTTCGGCTAAAGTCGTGACATTATTGCCTTACCTTCCTTATCCTATCTCATTTGCACATACTGTATATAGACTTCTTCAACTGTATTATTGACTGTATGTTTGTTTATTCTATGTGTAACTCTGTGTTGTTGTATGTGTCGAACTGCTTTGCTTTGTCTTGACCAGGTCGCAGTTGTAAATTAGAACTTGTTCTCAACTAGCCTACCTGGTTAAATAAAGGTTAAATAAAAAAGTATAATTATAATTATCACGGGGTGCATCACAATACTCTCTGAGATTATGCATCTTTTCAAATGAAATGAACTCAGTTGCTAAGCTGTGATGTGTGTGTGTGTGTCTTTGTGAATATGTGTTTGTTGTATGTGTGTGTGCTGTCTTTTGCAGAACAATATACCAGAACCTCATGTTTTCCCCTCCTCATAATGCTCTCATAAACATCAAAGCAGCCTGTTGTTTTATATGGAAAACATCCCGGGCTTTATTGAATCAACAAGGAAATTGTCATTTTGTGGTATTAGCAATGTCAGCACCATGTTATCTGAGAAGAGGGCAGTTAACCAGGGGTGAAACATCTTTCTGCCTGTTTAAACCCCAAAACGCACTCAGTCACTCACTCTCACATTGCACTGATAAGAACCCACTGTATTACTGCTCTAGCTTAGGTTTTACTGTATACAGTGGCAAGAAAAAGTATGTGAACCCTTTGGAAATACCTGGATTTCTGCATAAATTGGTCAAAGTACGTATTCTGATCTTCATCTAGGTCACAACAATAGACAAACAGTCTGCTTAAACTAATAACACACAAACAATTATATGTTTTCATGTCTTTGTTGAACACACCGTGTAAACATTCACAGTGTAGGGTGGAAAAAGTATGTGAACCRWTGGATTTAATAACTGGTTGACTCTTCTTTGGCAGCAACCAAAGGCAGCAACCAAACCTCKACCAAATGTGTTCTGTAGTWGCGGYTCAGTCTTGCACAACGGTCAGGAGGAATTTTGGACCATTCCTCATTACAAAACTGTTTCAGTTCCACAATATTCATAGGATGTCTGGTGTGAACCGTTCTCTTGAGGTCATGCCACAGCATCTCAATTGGGTTGAGGTCAGGACTCTGACTGAGCCACTCCAGAAGACGTATTTTCTTCTGTTCAAGCCATTCTGTTGTTGATTTACTTCTGTCTTTTGGTTGTTGTCCTGTTGTGTCACCTAACTTCTGTGGAGCTTCAATTGGCAGACATTATCCTGCAAATGTCTTGATAATCTTGGAAAACATTTTTCCGTTGATGATAYCAAGCTGTCCAGGCCCTGAGGCAGCAAAGCAGCTCCAAACCATGATGCTCCCTCCACCATACTTTACAGTTGGGATGAGGTTTTGATGTTGGTGTGCTGTGCCTTTTTTTCTCGCCACATAGTGTTGTGTGTTCCTTCCAAACACCACAACTTTAGTTTCATCTGTCCACAGAATATTTTGCCAGTAGCGCTGTGAAACATCCAGGTGGACTTTTGCAAACTTCAGACGTGCAGCAATGTTTTTTTTGGACAGCATTGGCTTCTTCCTTGGTGTCCTCCCATGAACACCATTCCTGTTTAGGGGTTCACATACCTTTTCTAACCTACACTGTGAATGTTTAATTGATGTATTCAATATCGACAATWAAAATACAATAATMTGTGTWTTGTTAGTTTAAGCACCCTGTGTTTGTCTATTGCTGTGACTTAGATGAAGATCAGATTTTATGTCAAATATATGCAGAAATCCAGGTAATTCCAAAGAGTTCACAAACTTTTTCTTGCCACTGTAGTTAGTTGGTCTTGCACCTAGAGAGTGATGAAATGGGTCTGTTTGTCTGCAGTCCAGTGCCTCTTCCTCCAGGCTTCTCTTTCTCAGTGAAGTTCTCAGTGAAGTTCACTCAGGGAGAGACGAATCCCACTGGGACCAAGGACCAAGGAGAAGGAGGGGCGCTCAGGGGAGACCCCGGTTGTGCTGGTGGAGGGGCTGGTAGAACTCCCTGTCTCTCCCAGCGGTCCATTGTCTGGACAACACGGTCCATGGCGGTGCCAAGATGGGGGAGCATTGCTGCGTGCTCCTGGATGCGCTCCTCCACCCCTATACCCGGTATACCTTCTCCTGCTGACTCCACAGTTTGGGTCCGTAATTCTGTAATGAGGTGCATACTGGCGGCAGAGAAGTCAGGCTCAGGAGAGCGAAAACTGATTTACAACGGTGTCGTTTAATAAACATAAACCACCGTCAACAGAACAATACATGAAATGGGTCAAACAAAACCCGGTAATCACCAGCATACCGTGCACAAGCACTACAAGAAACAATTACGGACAAGGACATGGGGGGGAACAGAGGGTTAAATACACAACATGTAATTGATGGAATTGGAACCAGGTGTGATGGAAYAKAAGACAAAACCAATGYAAAATGAAAAGTGGATTGGCGATGGCTAGAAGGTTGGTGACGTCGACTGCCGAACGCCGCCCGAACAAGGAGAGGGACCAACTTCAGCGGAAGTCGTGACAGTTGTTTTCACTGAGGAAATGTAGGAGTCTGCTGTTGATGATAATGCGGAGGATCTCTCTCTGTCTCTCTGCTTCATTCTTTGAAGTGTTTGATATACTTTATATACACTCCCATCTTTCAAATAACAGATACACTCTGCATAGCAGAGCAAAATGCTCTCCTTTTCATCAATGTCGCTCTCTGAACATCTTTTGGTAATATATGTAATGAATCAATATTGATATAGGGAAAGGGAGCGGGACAATGTTCTTCCTGCGTATTGATCATCAATCCATAACATGCTGTTGGCATTTGAAAGATACAAAACAATTAACTCTGTGAATGACGGAGACGGACTAATCTATCATAACTCTACACCCAGATCCAGCCGTCTGTCCCACTCCTTCAACCTCACCCCCTTTCTTTTTATTAATGTTGTTTTCTCCCTGTCTCTCTGAGCGATTCAAGTCAACTTCATAAGGAGTGTTGACACTGTGTACAGTAGAGAGAGAGTAACAGACCAGGGCATCAGCCTCTGGCTTCAGGACCGCTACAGTACAGAGAGAGGAACAGACCAGGGCATCAGCCTCTGGCCTTCAGGACCGCTACAGTACAGAGAGAGGAACAGACCAGGGCATCAGCTCTGGCCTTCAGACCGCTACAGTACAGAGAGGGAACAGAGCAGGGCATCA
>NC_036872.1:33037954-33041241 GCF_002910315.2 Salvelinus sp. IW2-2015 | reverse complement strand
CAGTTCATATCACCAGGCCTTGTGACTCAAACATGGAGTTAAGCAGTAATATTACAAACCTTAAATTTAGCCTTGTATCTTCTGTGGTGCAAGGTGGCAACCTATATAATTTTTAAAAACTTACTTAAACAGCCACACTTATATTTGATTTCATAACAGTGCAAATGACACCACCATTTTCCAAACACACGAACAGAACAGCCTCTGGGCTTCAGACCGCTACAGTACAGTACAGAGAGAGGAACAGACCAGGGCATCAGCCTCTGGCCTTCAGGACCGCTACAGTACAGAGAGAGGAACAGACCAGGGTATCAGCCTCTGGCCTTCAGGACCGCTACAGTACAGAGAGAGGAACAGACCAGGGTATCAGCCTTTGGCCTTCAGGACCGGTACAGTACAGAGAGAGGAACAGTGTGTGTTTTATTGCTTCGCTGTGTAAATTAATTATTTTGGTGGCGGAAATGTTTGTATGAAAACAGCCAGGCTTCTAGGCACTCCAATAATTGTGTTTTCTGACACACAGCTGGTGCACAACGCTAACTCCTAATTCTTCCAAATGTTTTAATCAACTTTCTCTTTGAAAAAGCTCCAATACTCCAATACAATGCTTAAGTTAACCCTTCGTCTCTCCTCTGTCTGGTGACTGAATAATCAGTGAGGGCGTTTGCCGAGCACTGTCCCGAGCTGCAGTTCGTAGGCTTCATGGGCTATTCTGTGATGTCACTGGGAGTCATCCGTCTTACTGAGGTGAGTAGACTTCACAAAATGGCAGACGTGGTCTGATGAAGCTGTGGAAATTATATTCTTCACTGTTTGTTGTTTTCTTCTAAATTGTCAGGCTGTTTTTGGAGAACACCTGGCTCAATTCATGTTGAATAAGTAAATACATTACCTGAATGAGTAGGAAATAATTTGTCCGTAAAAACACATTTTTAMATTTAGAAATGAACAGTTATACAACAATGTGTTTGTTGAGGAAGGCATGCAACTTCCCGAAACATAGTTTAACTACAGGACTGAGTGTTTTTGTAACTTTCAAAGTTAACTTTAAATCTCCTGAAAGCTTAATGAGAAGAATCCTAATACAACACCCTGCTGTTTGACTATTACCATGCTAATGAGAAGGGCTTCATGGTTAAAGATATCAGTAACACGCAACACACTGAATGGAACCTTTCAGGCAATTCTGTTTTCTGTTTCACTACTACTATTTCCTCTTCTCCACCTGTGGAAGATGTGTGTCTGTGTTGTTGTGTGTCTGTGTGTCCTGTTGTGTGTGTTAACCTCTGAGATTAATCCGTCTTCTCTTTGGGGTCGAGGGGTCACTCTGAGGAAGTGGGGGTCGGACCACAGAGGTGGAGCCGTAATGGATGAGGTGTGTTGAGGTTGGACCAACACAGCTGGAGTTTGACCCTTTTGTTCTAGTGACTGTGTGAACGTGTCTGTGTACTAGTGACTGTGTGAACGTGTCTGTGTACTAGTGACTGTGTGAACGGTGTCTGTGTACTAGTGACTGTGTGAACGTGTCTGTGTACTAGTGACTTGTGAACGTGTCTGTGTACTAGTGACTGTGTGAACGTGTCTGTGTACTAGTGACTTGTGAACTTGTCTGTGTCTAGTGACTGTGTGAACGTGTCTGTGTCTAGTGACTGTGTGAACTGTTCTGTGTCTAGTGACTGTGTGAACTGTCTGTGTCTAGTGACTGTTGAACGTGTCTGTGTACTAGTGACTTGTGTGAATTGTGTCTGTGTCTAGTGACTGTGTGAACGTGTCTGTGTCTAGTGATCGTGGTGAACGTGTCTGTGTCGAGTGACTGTGTGAACGTGGTCTGTGTTCTAGTGCCTGTGTGAACGTGTCTGTGTTCTAGTGAACGTGTTCTAGTGACTGTGTGAATGTGTCTGTGTACTAGTGACTGTGTGAACGTGTCTGTGTTCTAGTGACTGTGTGAATGTGTTTGTGTTCTAGTGACTGTGTGAATGTGTCTGTGTTCTAGTGACTGTGTGAATGTGTGAATGTGTCTTGTTTCTAGTGACTGTGTGAACGTGTCTGTGTACTAGTGACTGTGTGAATGTGTCTGTGTACTAGTGACTGTGTGAACGTGTCTGTGTTCTAGTGACTGTGTGTGAATGTGTCTGTGTTCTAGTGAACGTGTTCTAGTGACTGTGTGAACGTGTCTGTGTTCTAGTTAACGTGTTCTAGTGACTGTGTGAACGTGTTGTTTTTCTAGTGACTGTGTAGTGTCTGTGTCTAGTGACTGTGTGAACGTGTCTGTGTTCTAGTGACTGTGTGAACGTGTCTGTGTTCTAGTGACTGTGTGAACGTGTCTGTGTACTAGTGACTGTGTGAACGTGTCTGTGTTCTAGTGACTGTGTGAACGTCTCTGTGTTCTAGTGACTGTGTGAATGTGTCTGTGTTCTAGTGACTGTGTGAACGTGTCTTTGTTCTAGTGACTGTGTGAATGTGTCTGTGTTCTAGTGACTCTGTGAATGTGTCTGTGTTCTAGTGACTGTGTGAACGTGTCTGTGTTCTAGTGAACGTGTTCTAGTGACTGTGTGAATGTGTCTGTGTACTAGTGACTGTGTGAACGTGTCTGTGTTCTAGTGACTGTGTGAACGTGTCTGTGTCTAGTGACTGGTGAAGCGTGTCTGTGTTCTATGACTGTGTGAAGTGCTGTGTTCTAGTGACTGTGTGAATGTGTCTTTGTTCTAGTGACTGTGTGAATGGTCTTTGTTCTAGTGACTGTGTAATTGTCTGTGTTCTAGTGAACGTGTTCTAGTGACTGTGTGAATGTGTCTGTGTTTCTAGTGACTGTGTGAACTGTTCTGTTTCTAGTGACGCGTCTGTGTTCTAGTGACTGGTGAATGTGTCTGTGTTCTAGTACTGTGTGAACGTGTCTGATTTCTAGTGAATGTGTCTGTGTTCTAGTGACTGTGTGAACGTGTCTGTATTCTAGTGACGTGTCTGTGTTCTAGTGACTGCGTGAATGTGTCTGTGTTCTAGTTACTGTGTGAACGTGTCTGATTTCTAGTGAATGTGTCTGTGTTCTAGTGACTGTGTGAATGTGTCTGTGTTCTAGTGACTGTGTGAACGTGTCTGTGTTTCTTGTGACTGTGTCTGTGTTCTAGTGACTGTGTGAACGGGTCTGTGTTCTAGTGAATGTGTCTGTGTTGTAGTGACTGTGTGAACGTGTCTGTGTTCTAGTGACTGTGGTGATGTGTCTGTGTTTTCTAGTGACTGTGTGAATGTGTCTTTGTTCTAGTGACTGTGTGAATGTGTCTTTGTTCTAC
>NC_036872.1:33013630-33036306 GCF_002910315.2 Salvelinus sp. IW2-2015 | reverse complement strand
TAATGAATTGATGTGTGTGTGTTGGTGTCTGTGTGTGTGTTGATGTCTGTGTGTTGATGTGTGGTGTGTGTGTTGTGTTGGTGTGTGTGTGTGTGTGTGTTGTGTGTGTGTGTGTTTGTGCGTGTGTGTTGGTTGTGTGTGTTGGTGTCTGTATTGTGTGTGTGTGTCTGTGTTGGTGCATGTGTGTCGCCCTTTCAAATGCAATTACACATATGTTAATGAGAGGAGAAGCCTGATGCTGTGCGCTCATTATTAGATTAAACAGCAGATTAATTTATTTTCATGGTCTGACCATCAACCGAGCTGTTTTGGTTGACCTTCGCCACGCCGCTTTAGCAAATATAATATGCCAACAATTCATTATCATATTAGCATAGCCCTACCTGCAGGTAATTGGGGGAAGTGAACCCACGCTAGATAAGTGAACGTTATCCCTCGTGTTCATTGAAGTTACTCTTCGTTAGAAAATCCGGTAAAGGTAAGCCAACAGGAGGTGCAGTATCTGTGTATGCGTGTATGGCTGTGTGTCACCTTACTCCCCAGTTCACTGGTCTCACCCCAGCGCACCATGGTAACTCCCTCTCTGTCTCTCTCTGTCCGTCTCCCTCTCTGTCTCTCTGTCGTCTCCCTCTCTGCTCTCCTCTCTGTCCGTCCCCCTCTGTCTCTCTGCCGTCTCCCTCTCGTTTCTCTCTGTCCGTTGCCTCTCTCTGTCCTTCTCCCCTCTCTGTCTCTATCTGTCCGTCTCCCTTCTCTGTCTCTCTCTGTCCGTCTCCTCTCTCTGTCTGTCTCCCCTCTCTGTCTCTCTATCCTCCCCCTCTCTGTTTCTCTCTGTCCGTCTCCCTCTCTGTCCGCTACCCTCTCTGTTTCTCTCTGTCCGTCTCCCTTCTCTGTCTCTACCTGTCCGTCTCCCCCTCTCCTCTCTCTTGTCCGTCTCCCCTCTCTGTCCTTCTCTGTCCATCTCCCCTCTCTGTCTCTACCTGTCCTCTCCCCTCTCCTCTCTCTGTCCGTCTCCCCTCTCCGTCTCTCTCCTCTCTCTTTCCGTCTCCCCTCTCTGTCTCTCTCTCTCTGTCCGTCTCCCCTCTCTGTCTCACTCTGTCCATCTCCATCTCCACGTCTCCGCACTCTGTCCGTCTCCCCTCTCCTCTCTCTGTCTCTATCTGTCCATGTCTCCTCTCTCTCTTCCCGTCTCCCTTCTCTGTCTCTCTCTGCCGTATTCCCTCTCTGTCCTCTCTGTCCATCACCCCCCTCTGTCTCTCTCGCTGTCTCCCCTCTCTGTCTCTCTCTGTTTGTCACCCCTCTTGACTACTCTGTCCGTCTGCCCTCTTTGTCTCTCTCTGTCCGTCCCCCTCTCTGTCTCTCTCTGTACATCTCCCCTCTCTATCTCTCTCTGTCCGTCTCCCTTCTCTGTCTCTCTCTTATCTGTCCGTCTCCCCTCTCTGTCTCTCTCTGTCCGTCTCCTCTCTCTGTTTCTCTCTGTCCATCTCCCCTCTCTATCTCTCTCTGTCCGTCTCCCTTCTCTGTCTCTCTATCTGCCGTCTCCCCTCCTGTCTCTCTCTGTCCATCTCCCCTTTCTGTCTCTCTCTGTCCGTCTCCCCTCTGTCTCTCTCTGTTCGTCTCCACCTCTCTCTCCCTCCTTTTTCTCTCTCTCCCTCTCTGTCTCTCTCTGTCTCTCTCCCTCTCCGTCTCTCTCTGACTAATCTGCTGTGTAATTATCTGCGTTTAGACTTTAATTCCTCGTCTCATTCAGCCTCGTTCAGCAGCCATAGGAAATATTCCTTTGCTTGGAATCGTTGCATTTCTTATGACTCAGAGGACCTCTTCCTCGTTCCATCTCTCCCCTCTCCTGGCTCGTTCTGTCTTTTTTCACACTCGTCCTATCAGTGACGCTCTTACTAACGCTCCCATATTCAGGAAAAGTCCGTTACTTCTCTCCTATTGGTCTCTATTAATTTACCTTTAATAGTCTTTTTAGCCACTTCTGAGAAATTATCTTGCGAGCGGGAATCAATTTAAGTAGAATTTTTATCAAGTGAGCTGCCAATCCAAGTAGCTCATCACAAGGGTAGAGTTGAATAGAATGTTAAGTGAAATTAAGTAAATATGTGAACTATGCTCAATTTGGATACCAATGTCTTGTGGTGAACAGCATTTCAGGGCCATGGAACTTTGTCTGTGTTAACGCTGTATTGTGACGTGCAACCTTGTTCCTTGTTTAGTTGACAGAGCTTGTGTAGTGTCAATGGGTATGTTTATGTTGTGTGCATATGCCAAGGCATGGTAATGCATACAGGATACGTTTTTTGGTGTTGTTTGTTTGTGTGTATGTGTGTCGTTGTGTGTATGTTTGTTCGTTTGTGTGTATGTGTGTTTGTTTGTGTGTATGTATGTTGTTCGTTTGTGTGTATGTATGTTTGTTTGTGTGTATGTGTGTTTGTTTGTGTGTATGTGTGTTTGTTTGTATGTATGTATGTTTGTTTGTGTGTATGTGTGTTTTGTTTGTATGTTGTGTTTTGTTTGTTGTGTATGGGTGTTTGTTTGTGTATATGTGTGTTTTGTTTGTGTGTATGTGTGTTTGTGTATATGTGTGTTTGTGTGTATGTGTGTTTGTTGTATGTATGTGTGTTGGTGTTTGTGTGTATGTGTGTTTGTTTGTGTGTGTATGTGTGTTTGTTTGTGTATATGTGTGTTTGTTTGTGTTATGGTGTTGTGGTATATGTAGTGTTGTGTGTATGTGTGTTTTTGTATGTGTGTTGTTGTTTGTGATTAGTGTGTTTGTTTGTGTGTATGTGTGTTTGTTGTATGTATGGTGTGTTTGTTGTGTGAGTGTGTTTGATCTCTCTCTGTTCTAGTGACTGTGTGAATGTGTCTGTGTTCTAGTGACTGTGTGAATGTGTCTTTGTTCTAGTGACTGTGTGAATGTGTCTGTGTGCCCTTGTATGTGTTTTAGTTAAACACTGTGAAAAACAACAGATTTCCTTTGCTCTGCTTTCTCTTTCTCTCTCTTTGACCTATAGCAGCCTAGACCTCAATCTGCTTCACACTTCCTTTGAAAGCTGAGACACAGTGAGACCATCCCCTCCCCACATCTAACAGTGTCATTATCAATGTAGAGGGAGAAAACACACTGATAGCCTTCCATTACACTGACCCCTCCAACCCTGTCTGCATATGCTTCTAATAGAACATCAACACAACTCTCTCTTGTCTGTCTGTCTGTCAAACACACTGCAGTCATTTGGAAGTCCCTAACTCACGGCTGTCTGTATCAAACTCAGTCAGAGTGGTGTTCAGGACCAGAACGCCTTCACTCCGCTGCCTTAGATGTCTCAGTGATGGGCTCCACTTTCCCTACATTGGCCTCATATTAGAGCTAGGACGATAAGCCGAAAATAATGCCTCAATGATGAGCTCCACTTTCCCCACAATTGCCTCATATTAGAGCTAGGACGATAAACCGAAAATAACACACCATTTATCGAGGACATATTTCAAATATCGATAATAACCATCAGTAGCAAGTTTACTAGAGGAATGTGAAGTTTGAAGAGAAATAGGCCTAAGCCTGCTAATATTGCTATTGCTAACAGGACAATTGAATCTCCGAGCTGAGAAAGTAAAAATCTGTCGTTCTGCCCCTGAACAAGGCAGTTAACCCTCTGTTCCCCGGTAGGCCGTCATTGTAAATAAGAATTTGTTCTTAAACTACTACTATGTTCAATGTTATCAATTTTGTTTACCTTTATTTAACTAGCCAAGTCAGTTAAGGACACAGCAACAGATGTTTTACCTTGTCGGCTTTGGGATTAGAACCAGGGACTTTTCGGTTACTGGCCCAATGCTCTAACCACCATGTTACCTGCCTCCTCACATGTCACATCAGTCTCACATCAGCCTCCCCAGTGCTGCAGAATGTGGAGTGTGGAATGCCTTTGTGTGTGAGACTTCGCGCCTTCAGGAAAGTCAGAGCCAGAGACAAAACAAAAGGTCTAATTCTAGAATGTGTCAGAAAGGAGCCATGCTGGAGACAATAATAGATGTCCTTTTGTTTTGAGATGACGTGTCTCTGGTATTAATTTGAGCCTCGAAAGAAAAGTTATTTTAAAGTGAGTCGGCCCGTCAAAGAACATTTAGGCTGAGCGATGGTTGGTGAGGAGGAGATTTTACGGTTCTGTTACAGCCTCATAATATTCTGGTATTTACCAAGAAATGTGGTAGCAATGGGCAGGCTCTGGTGCTTGATTGACTTACAATTGATTTAATTAACTGGAATTGTGTGTGTGTGTGTGTTAGAGAGGGAAACAGAGACACACACACACATGCACAAAGAACAAGACTGTTAGGCAGGAAGGCATGTAGGACTCCCCTTCTCTGGGGTTGGTGGAAGCCTCTGGTCCCTTCTCCGGGCCTGGCTCCACGAGGGGGCAAAAGTGCCCTGAGTTGAAACTTGTGCCCCCTCAGTTTTCGTTTTATGTCCCTATAAAAAAATTGCTAAAATGTTCAAATGATTGACTGACAGGTTGACGCAAAATCTGTATCTCCGCTGCGCTGGGGGCTATTGAGGGCTATTGAAGCAACCGGGGCGGTTAGGAATAACTCCTTTGTGTTTCCATAAAAGCCGGGAAAAATGCTCCGTACAAATATTTGGTTTTGATTTATAAGGGCGGGTCAAGTTTACCGTTGAAGCTGCTTCACTCAACTCTGCCTCACGCCCAACAACCTCATAGTTTAGTTAGCTTCTTAGCTGGCTGTAAAAAGCGTTATTAGCCTTAGCCTATTTAGCTAGCTCGAACCAGTTAATCTGCCACGATGGATAGTAGAAATTGGCTTCGCCAAAATACCCAAAGCAAAAGGAGTTAGTAAGATATATGGAATTGTTTTAAGAAGGATCATTTTGCTATTTGGTTTTGAATTTTAAGACCCCTTGAAGTATAAAAAACAACAACATATACAACCATTTTATTTGATGAACAATTGTATTTGGCCGTACTGCTATTAGCCCATACAAACACATTGAATAACAGATTCACTACATAGAACAACAGATAGTCCCTCAAAAAATCCAAAGGAAATTTGTTCTGAAGTGTCTGTTCTATATCTGAGAGATACTGTATAAGAAAGATCAGGAAACTTTTGTTTTGTTTTTTCACATGGTTTTAGCCCCTTGTTTTTGGCACTAAACAGTCTGCACACAGGGCATTCAGAAAGTGCTCAGACCCTTTGACTTTTCCACATTTTGTTACGTTACAGTCTTATTCTAAAATGGATTAAATTGTTTTTTCTGTCACCAATCTACACACAATACCCCATAATGACAAAGTAAAAACAAAAACGAAGTATTCACACCCTTTACTCAGTACTATGTTGGAGCACCTTTGGCAGTGATTACAGCCTTGAGTCTTTTTGGTTATGACGCTACAAGCTTGGCACACCTGCATTTGGGGTGTTTCTCCCATTCTTTTCTGCAGATCCTCTCAAGCTCTGTCAGCTTAGCACAGCGATTTTCAGGTCTCTCAAGAGATGTTCGATTGGGTTCAATTCCAGGCTTTGGCTGGGCCACTCAAGGACATTCAGACACTTCTCCCAAAGCCACTCCTGCGTTGTCTTGGCTGTGTGCTTAGGGTTGTTGCCCTTTTGGAAGGTGAACCTTCGCCCCAGTCTGAGATCCTGAGCACTCTTGAGCAGGTTTTCATGAAGGATCTCTCTGTACTTTGCTCTGTTCATCTTTCCCTCGATCCTGACTAGTCTACCAGTCACTGCTGCTGAAAAACATCCCCAAGCATGATGCTGCCACCACCATGCTTCACCATAGGGATTGTGCCAGGTTTACTCCAGACTTGATGCTTGGCTTTCAGGCCAAATAGTTCAATCTTGGTTTCATCAGACCAGAGAATCTTGTATGTCATGGTCTGAGAGTCCTTTAGGCTGTCATGTGATTTTCACTGAGGAGTGGCTTCTGTCTGGTCACTCTACCACAAAGGCCTGATTGGTGGAGTGCTGCAGAGATGGTTCCTTCTGGAAGGTTCTCCCATCTCCACAGAGGAACTCTGGAGCTCTGTCAGTGGCCATCGGGTTCTTGGTCACCTCTCTGACCAAGGCCCTTCTCCCCCGATTACTCAGTTTGCCCGGGAGGCCAGCTCTAGGAAGTCTTGATGGTTCCAAACTTCTTCCATTTAAGAATGATGGAGGCCACTGTGTTCTTGGGGACCTTCAATGCTGCAGAAATGTTTTGTTACCCTTCCCCAGGTCTGTGCCTCGACACAATCCTGTCTTGGAGCTCTATGGACAATTCCTTCGACCTCATGGCTTGGTTTTTGCTCTTACATGCACTGTCAACTGTGGAACCTTATATAGACAGGTGTGTGCCCTTCCAAATCGTGTCGAATCAATTGAATTTACCACAGGTTGACTCCAAACAAGTTGTAGAAACATCTCTAGGATGATCAATGGAAACAGGATGCACCTGAGCTAAATTTCATGTCTCATAGCAAAGGCTCCGAATACTTTTTCAAATATTTAATACATTTGCAAAAATGTATAAAAAACATTTTTTTCTTTGTCATTATGGTGTATTGTGTGCAGATTGATAAGGGGAAACAAATGAATTAATAAATTTTAGAATAAGGCTGTAACGTAGAAAAATTTGGGAGAAGTCAAGCAGTCTGAATACTTTCTGAATGTGCTGTATATACTGTACTTCAGACAGGTCTTGTGAGGCCTGTGGGCGTCCTAGAACAAAACAACTGACATGTACGTGTTCGTGAGAGTCTCAGCTTTGCACAGCGGGTTCATATTAAACCGTTCGGACGCTACAGACAGAGGTTGGCAGATCAACCGTATCGACTTCAGATGAGGCCAATACACGTGTGGGGGTTGTAGAGCAAAACGGAAAACACCATTCATGTTCGTGAGATCTCATCTTTCCATAGAGGGGTCATAATAGTTTGTCAGCCAAACCGTTCGGAAGCTACTTACGATTTTGTGTGAAGATTTTTGGGATGTCTCATGGTCTGACAAATACCGCTCTAGCTCTGTCACCTTTCACCGCAGATGTGGTGGATTGAGACTTATCCAATGCAAAAAACATATCTCTAGCTTAAACTGGGGATTTTCAAAATTATGCCAATTAGATTTCCACGGGGGCGCTGACATCGACTTTGGGGTGTTAAGGAGGATCTTACAAGAAGATTTAGGGGAGAATGGAATTATGGATTACTCAGAAAGTTCCTCAGAGCATCAAGGAGGCTGCAACTCTTCTGAAAAGGTAAGAAATAATCTAGCTGGTTGGTTTTTGTCAAAATCTTGGTGATATAGCCAATAGCGTCATTTCAGCAGAAACCTAGAGTACAGAATGGCAAAATGACTTCCTTAGCCACCAGCCTAGATTTTCAACGACCTTCCTTTAGTGTGTAGTGTGCTGTCCATGGTGCTGAAAGAGCGCAGTGAAGATTTTGCGCCAACCTGTCACTTCTTGGTCTAAAAGCACTCAATGGTTTTGGCATTTGAATTTCATGTTTATTGTGGTATAGCGTGATATAAGCAGAATTCAATATAATTCCAATGCAAGAACACCCCAAAATTCAGCCCCCTCACCTATTTCAACTGCCCCTTTAGTCACTTTATCCTGGTGCCTGGTCTGACTGGAACAGACAAATACACAATCAAAGTGAGCCCTGCGAGCCAACCCTTCACTCAAAGATAGCCCAGAACACACACAGGACTGGAGAGGGGAAGGGAGGGAGGGGGGAGGGAGAGGAGACGCGAGGGAGGGAGGGAGGGAGGGAGGGGAGAGGAGAGGGAGGGGAGGGAGGGAAGGTGAGGCGGAGATGGTGAAGAAGTAAAGAGAAGGAAGATGGGATGAATAATAATAATTGTATTCTCAGCCATGGGGTGGAGAGGGAGAATGATGTAGCAACAGGGTAAATGGAGAATGCATAATTTCGGGGTGCTTCAAGAACAATAATCCTTTCTGTCGTCCAACCTGGGGATTGAGGAAAGAGGTGGTGTAGAGAGATTGTGAGGGTGGGTGTGTGGGCATTCACAGGGGAGTGCTACTAAGTTAGAATACGCATAATACACAAGGTATGACTGCAATCCAAGCTTTGGTTTAGTTTCCGTAGCACTGTTTCCACATGCTAACGTTTTAGCATTTGTGGCACGTATCCCATTCAAGTCAAATTAATCCGAAAGTATCTCAAATTGATTGTGAAGCTCAACAAAGTCCCTTATAGATMTGATGTGTAAWAAAAGCTAATATCAGTCCCATGACTTCAATGGGATTTGTGCCACAAATGCTAAAATGTTATGTGGAAACTAAACCAAAGCATGGATTGCTGTCATACCTTGTCCAGAGACTGGTTACAGGGTAAGGAAACCAAATGTCAATTAGTCATTTGAGGGATAATTTGAGGGATCCCTTTGAAGGGATAACAGTATCCCTTCAAGGGTTAAAGATATTGTATTACCATATCTTCTCTGGCCTGTGAGCCAGATGTGGAATAAGCTCTACCCAGCACTAAGACTGACTGACTGAGGAATGAGTAAAGTAGGAGTGCAGAGGGTGTATGTGTTTTGTGTGTGTGTTATTTTGTGTGTTTGTGTGTGTGATGAGGGGGGTTATTGTATGCTATGTGGGTGCAGGGTTGGGGTTGTGGTGGTTGTTTATTTCATCATGTTTTGATGTGTGTTTGTGTGTGTGTGCAGAATGAGACCTATCTGTATTTGTGACGTTATGTATCTGTATAGTCTGAGTGTCAGTGGGGCGGGATGCTTTGAGACTGTGTGATGTCTCCTCCTGTTAAGCCTTGGGGCCTCATTTATAACCGTTGCGGAAATGTTACTCTAAATTTCTGCGTGCGCCATTTCTGATAAGTCTGCGCACGTACGAATCTATTGAGATTCATGAACTTTGCACCCGCCATACATACGCATGTTTTCCGTTATAAATCTGGCCTTGTCGTAAACCTGCCCGCATGAACGAGCGTTAAAACTCCTACTAGAAAACACCCTTTTATGGTGACTATTAGCATTACGCCACGGCATGTAAAAGACTAATTGTTGTTCAATATTTAGTTTATCAGTAGATTATTGGGTTTCTATGTCCTGCCTTGGTACAGGGCTCCCGAGTGACGCAGCGGTCTAAGGCCCTGCATCTCAGTGTAAGAGGCGTCACTACATTCCCTGGTTCGAATCCAGGCTGTATCACATCCGGCCATGATTGGGAGTCCCATAGGTGTCACGATCGTCTTCTTGAGAGAGATTGGACCAAGGCGCAGCGTGTGCAAAATACATCTTCTTTTATTGAGAAGAGAGAGAAAACACAAAACGAACACTATATACAAACTAACAAAACAACAAACGACCGTGAAGCTAAATAACGTAAGTGCACAGACAAGCAACAAACGTTCAACATAGACATAACTAGACAACCTCACTCTTCTCTACCCCATACACATACAACACCCCTAGACTAGACAAAACACACAAAGACAACCCACCCCAACTCACGCCCTGACCAACTAAATAAATAACAGAAAAAGGAACAATAGGTCAGGAACGTGACAATAGGGCAGCGCACAATTGGCCCAGCGTCGTCCGTGTTTGGCCGGGGTAGGCCAGCATAGTAAATAATAATTTMTTCTTAACTGACTTGCCTAGTTAAATAAAGGTCACATCTCAAAATAGGGCTACTTAATGTTAGAACCCCCTCTTCCAAGGCAGTTCTAGTCAATTAACTAATCACTGATCATAATCTTGATGTGATTGGCCTGACTGAAACATGGTTTAAGCCTGATGAATTTACTATGGTAAATGAGGCCACACTAGTGACCATATCCCCCGCGCATCCTGCAAAGGCGGAGGTGTTACGATAGCAAATTTCAATTTACAAAAAAAACTACTGCGTTTTCGTCATTTGAGCTTCTAGTCATGAAATCTATGCAGCCTACTCAATCACTTTTTATAGCTACTGTTTACAGGCCTCCTGGGTAATATACAGCGTCCCTCACTGAGTACCCTGAATTCCTATCGGACCTGGAAGTCATGGCAGATAATATTCACATTTGGGGTGAATTTAATATTCACATGGAAAAGTCCACAGACCAACTCAAAAAGGCTTTCGGAGCCATCATCAACTCAGTGGGTMTTGTCCAACATGTCTCCGGACCTGCTCAATGCCACAGTCATACTCTGGACCTAGTTTTGTCCTATGGAATAAATGTTATGGATGTTAATGTTTTTCCTCATAATCCTGGACTATCGGACCACCATCTTATTATGTTTGCAATCGCAACAAATAATCTGCTCAGATCCCAACCAAGGATCATCAAAAGTCGTGCTATAAATTCTAGGACAACCCAAATATTCCTAGATGCCCTTCCTTCCCTCCACCTACCCAAGGACYTCAGAGTACAACAATCAGTTAACCATCTAACTGAGGAACTCAATTTAACCTTGCGTAATACCCTAGATGCAGTCGCACCCCTAAAAACAAAAAACATTTGTCATAAGAAACTAGCTCCCTGGTAAACAGAAAATAACCGAGCTCTGAAGCAAGCTTCCAGAAAATTGGAACGGAAATGGCGCTACACCAAACTGGAAGTCTTCCGACTAGCTTGGAAAGACAGTACCGTGCTGTATCGAAGAGCCCTCACTGCTGCTCAATCATCCTATTTTTCCAACTTAATTGAGGAAAATAACAACAATCCAAAATGTATTCTTGATACTGTTGCAAAGTTAACTAAAAAACAGCATTCCCCAAGAGAGGATGTCTTTCACTTCAGCAGTGATACATTTATGAACTTCTTTGACAAAAGATCATGATCATTAGAAAGCAAARTACGGACTTCTCTTTAAATCTGCGTATTCCTCCAAAGGATCAAGGGAGACACTCAAGTTTTTTAATATTATATCTCTTGACAAATTGGTGGAAATAATTATCCTCTAAACCTTCAAGCTGCATACTGGATCCTATTCCAACTAAACTACTGAAAGAGCTGATTCCTGTGCTTGGCCCTCCTATGTTGAACATAATAAACGGCTCTCTATCCACCGGATGTGTACCAAACTCACTAAAAGTGGCAGTAATAAAGCCTCACTTGAAAAAGCCAAACCTTGACCCAGAAAATATAAAAAACTATCGGCCTATATCGAATCTCCCATTCCTCTCAAACAATTTTTAAAATTCTGTTGCGCAGCAACTCACTGCCTTCCTGAAGACAAACAATGTATACGAAATGCTTCAGTCTGGTTTTAGACCCCAAKATAGCACTGAAGCTGCACTTGTGAAGGTGCRAAATGAACTTTTAATGGCTCTGCATCTGTCCTCATGCTCCTAGGCCTTAGTGCTGCTTTTGATACCATATATCACCACATTCTTTTGGAGAGATTGGAAACCCAAATTGGTCTACACGGACAAGTTCTGGCCTGGTTTAGATCGTATTTGTTGGAAAGATATCAGTTTGTCTCTGTAGATGGTTTGTCCTCTGATAAATCAACTGTACATTTTGGTGTTCCTCAAGGCTCCGTTTTAGGACCACTATTGATTTCACAATATATTTGACCTCTTGGTGATTCGGAAACATAATGTTAACATTCCCTGCTATGCGGACGACACACAGCTGTACATTTTGATGAAACATGGTGAAGCCCCAAAATTGCCCTCACTGGAAGTCTGTGTTTCAGACATAAGGAAGTGGATGGCTGCAAACGTTCTACTTTTAAACTCGGACAAAACAGAGATCCTAGTTTTAGGTCCCAAGAAACAAAGAGATCTTCTGTTGAATCTGACAATTAATCTTGATGGTTGTACAGTCGTCTCAAATAAAGCTGTGAAGGACCTCGGAGTTACTCTGGACCCTGATCTCTCTTTTGACGAACATATCAAGACTGTTTCTTGGACAGCTTTTTTCCATCTAGGTAACATTGCAAAAATTATGCAGAAAAATTAATCCATGCTTTTGTCACTTCTAGGTTAGACTACTGCAATGCTCTACTTTCCGGCTAACCGGATAAAGCACGAAATAAACTTCAGTTAGTGCTAAACACGGCTGCTGGAATCTTGACTAGAACCAAAAAATGTGATCATATTACTCCAGTGCTAGCCTCTCTACACTGGCTTCCTGTTAAGGCATGGGCTGATTTCAAGGTTTTACTGCTAACCTACAAAGCATTACATGGGCTTGCTCCTACCTATCTTTCCTATTTGGTCCTGCCGTACATACCTACACGTACACTATGGTCACAAGACGTAGACCTCCTTACTGTCCCTAGATTTTCTAAGCAAACAGCTGGAGGCAGGGCTTTCTCCTATAGAGCTCCATTTTTATGGAATGGTCTGCCTATCCATGTGAGAGGCGCAGACTTGGTCAGCTTGGATGAATAAGGTGCCCAGAGTAAACTGCCTGTTACTGAGGCCCAGAAGTTATTAGTAGATATGGATAGAAAACACTCTGAAGTTTCTAAAACTATTTAAATGATGTCTGTGAGTATACCAGAACTCATATGGCAGGCAAAAACCTGAGAAAAATTCCAACCAGGAAGTGTGAAATCTGAGGTTTGTAGGTTTTCAAGTCTTTGCCTATCCAATATACAGTGTAAAATTTGGTCCGATTGCACTTCCTAAGGCTTCCACTAGATGTCAACAGTCTTTAGAACTGTGAAGGGGGAGCGAATAAGAGCTGTTTGACTAAGAGGTCTGGCAGAATGCCATGAGCTAAGTCATGCTCTCACACTGTGAGAGTGAGCTGCGTTCCTTTTCATTTCAAAAGACAAAGGAATTGTCCGGTTGGAATATTATTGAAGATTTATAATAAAAACATCCTAAGATTGATTCTATACATCGTTTGACATGTTTCTACGAACTGTAATGGAACTTTTTGACTTTTCGTCTGGACTAAACGTGCAAACAAAAAGGAGGTATTTGGACATAAATGATGGACTTTATCGAACAAAACAAACATTTATTGTGGAACTGGGATTCCTGGGAGTGCATTCCGATGAAGATCATCAAAGGTAAGTGAATATTTATAATGCTATTTCTGACTTCTGTTGACTCCATAACATGGCGGGTGTCTGTATGGCTTGTTTTGGTGCCTGAGCGCTGTACTCAGATTATTGCATGGTGTGCTTTTTCCGTAAAGCTTTTTTGAAATCTGACACAGCGGTTGCATTAAGGAGAAGTATATATTTAATTCCATGCATAACACTTGTATTTTCATCAACATTTATGATGAGTATTTCTGTAAATAAATGTGGCTCTCTGCAAAATCACCGGATGTTTAGGAAGCAAAACATTACTGAACATAACGCGCCAATATAAACTGAGATTTTTGGATATAAATATGAACTTTATTGAACAAAACATACATGTATTGTGTAACATGAAGTCCTATGAGTGTCATCTGATGAAGATCATCAAAGGTTAGTGATTCATTTTATCTATATTTCTGCTTTTTGTGACTCCTCTCTTTGGCTGGAAAATGGCTGTGTTTTTTTGTGAAGGTGTGAAGGTGAACGGAAAGGCACTGGAGTAACGGACCGCCTTTGCTGTCTCTACCTGGCCGGTTCCCCTCTCTCCACTGAGATTCTCTGCCTCAAACCCTATTACAGGGGCTGAGTCACTGGCTTACTGGTGCTCTTCCATGCCGTCCCTAGGAGGGGTGCGCCACTTAAGTGGGTTGAGTCACTGACGTAATCTTCCTGTCTGGGTTGGCGCCCCCCCTTGGGTTCGTGCCGCTGGGGAGATCTTTGTGGGCTATACTCAGCRTTGTCTCAGGATAGTAAGTTGGTGGTTGAAGATATCCCTCTAGTGGTGTGGGGGCTGTGCTTTGGCAAAGTGGGTGGGGTTATATCCTGCCTGTTTGGTCCTGTCCGGGGGTAACGTCGGACAGGGCCACAGTGTCTCCCGACCCTCCTGTCTCAGCCTCCTGTATTTATGCTGCAATAGTTATGTGTTGGGGGGCAGGTCAGTCTGTTATATCTGGAGTATTTCTCCTGTCTGATCCGGTGTGAATTTAATTACGCTCTCTCTCTCTCTCTCTCTCTCTCTCTCTCTCCTCGTCTCTCTCTCTCTTCTCTCTCTCCTCTCCTCTCTTCTCTCTCTTCTCTTCTCTCTCTCTCTCTCTCTCTCTCTCTCTCTCTCTGCTCTCTCTCTCTCTCTCTCTTCTCTCTCTCTCTCGTCTCTCTCTCTATCTCTCTCTCTCTCTCTCTCTCTCTCTCTCTCTCTCTCTCTCTTCTCTTCTCTCTCTCTCTCTCTCCCTTCCTCTCTGTTCTAGAGGTAATTGTATGGTGAGGAGGACAGCTTCTCTCTCTCCCATCTCTCTCTCTCTCGTCTCTCTCTCTCTCTCTTCTCTCTCTCTCTCTCTCTCTCCTCTCTCGCTGAGCGGTGTGTGTATTGGTGTATGATAGGCCAGCTCTCTTCTCGCTCTGTTCTAGAGGTTAAATATGGTGGAGGGACAGCTCTCTCTCTCTCTCTCTCTCTCTCTCTCTGTCTAAGATATTGTTATGCGTGATGCGGACAGCTCTCTCTTCTCTCTCTGTTCTAGAAAAAAGAAGTAATATTATGGTGAAGGACAGCTCTCTCTCTCTGTCAGAAGAGATTATGTGATAGGACAGCCTCTCTCTTGTCTGTCCAATGGTTTGGATGGTGGAGGACAGCTCCTCTCTCTCCCTCTCTACTCTCCTCTTCTCTCTCGCTGCTCTCTTCTCTCTCTCTCTCTTCTCTCTCTCTCTCTCTCTCTCTCTCTCTCTCTCTCTCATCTCTCTCTCTCTCTCTCCTCTCTCTTCTCTCTCTCTCTCTCTCTCTTCTCTCTCTCTCTCTCTCTCTCTCTCTCTCTCTCGCTCTCTCTCTCTTGTTTTTTGGACCTTGCCTCAGGACTACCGGCCCTAATGACTCCTTGCTGTCCACCTGGTCGTGCTGCTATGCCCCCCATTTTAACTGTTCTGGAGCCCTGACCTGTTCACCGGGTGTGCTATCTGTCCCAGACCTGCTATTTTCAACTCTCTAGAGACAGCAGGAGCGGTAGAGATACTCTGAATGATCGGCTATGAAAAGCCAACTGACATTTACTCCTGAGGTGCTGACCTGTTGCACCCTCTACAACCACTGTGATTATTATTATTTGACCCTGCTGGTCATCTATGAACATTTGAACATCTTGGCCATGTTCTGTTATAATCTTCACCAGACACAGCCAGAAGAGGACTGGTCACCCCTCATAGCCTGGTTCCTCTCTAGGTTTCTTCCTAGGTTCCGGCCTTTCTAGGGAGTTTTTCCCAGCCACCGTGCTTCTACACCTGCATTGCTTGCTGTTTGGTGTTTTAGGCTTGGTTTCTGTACAGCACTCTGACATCAGCTGATGTAAGAAGGGCTTTATAAATACATTTGATTGAAATTTGATTGATACTGTGAAATATTGTACATAAGCTACCGGTCTATTTACTGTGTTGGCGGAATGTTTTAATCTTTAGAATTCATTAATAACATATCTGGAAAAGGCCTGCGTCCATTTCTGAAGGAGAAAATAATGGCCTATAAATGATGGACTACCAGCGAATTCTGAAACATTGTAGGGGAGGCTACACAAAAAAATGCCATTACAGTAGCCTGCTTCAATGTAAAAGATAATCTGTTAAATTTGACAGTATACCGCTATTATAAACTACGCTGTCTATGATATTGAAACACTTTTTGAAATACATAGCCTATTTACTGGGCTGCCAGGTCCAATCAAGTAATAATGTCAAATTTGTATAAATGCCAACTTTTGTGTAAACTGGCGCAAGCAGTTTACAGGCCCCTGGMCWTTTGGCTTAATGCGCTGAAGAGGAAGTGAKCTTCCTCTTCCTCTGCCTGTGTGTGTGTGTTTTCCATGTCGCACCTCTTTCTTTCACATATCAGGTATTTCCAGATCAGTGGGCATATCAATGGGACTAGAATTGAACATGTCTGGATTATAGCGTTTAGCTCTCTGGCACGAGATTTGGCTTGATGCCTCAGGGATAGCCCCTGTCCCAGCTCTCCGCTCTCCTGACTGAAACAGATAAGAAGAGAGGGAGGCAGAAATGGAGAACAGATTCATATCATTATTCAGTATTATGATGTCCTTGTTGTTAGTCATTTGATCCAGAAGGTTTACTAGTGGGGATGACCTGTGTGTGTGGTATTTTGTATGTCTCTGTCATCTGATGTGCTAGTCTTTGTGTGTGGCTCAGTGACAACTCTCTCCCTCACACCTCCACATTGTCCCTTCACTCCTCCTCTCTCAACTTGGTAAACAAACACTGCCCTCTCKCCATGCAACACCTCTTAAGAGGGGGAGAAAGGTTGGAAATGAGGTGGACACTGAGCTGCACTTCCTAACCTCCTGCCAAATGTATGACTATATTAGAGACACATATTTCCCTCAGATTACACAGCCCCATAACGAATTCGAAAACAAATCCAATTTTGATAAGCTCCCATATCTAAAAGCGCAACCAGTGAAGAACAAACACAATTGTAACACTGTATATAGACATAATATGACATTAGAAATGTCTTTACTCTTTTGGTACTTTCGTGAGTGTGATGTTTACTGTTGTTAATTTTTTATTGTTTATTTCACTTTTGTTTATTATCTATTTCACTTGCTTTGGCAATATTAACATATGTTTCCATGTCGATAAAGCCCTTAAATTGAGAGAGAGAGAGGGGCAACGCTACACCTAGCCTTGCTTTGGCCTTGGACAAGTCGTCTAACTCTTTAAGACTACAATAAGCACAACTTCTCTCACTTATATATCTGTTATTAAACTTTATTTACCCCAATTGGATAGCATGGCATGGTCACATAACATTTAGTACAATATAGTCTAAATGAATCATTTTTTCCAATTCATACACACACTTTAGGTTTATGAATAGCCATGCCAACTCTGTAAGTCGTTCTGACCACCTCTCACCTTGTAGAGTATTGGCTGGCTAAAGTATGTAGCTATGGCAGGAGTAGACTGGGCCGGTCACACTGGTCTTGGACTAAAATAAATGTCCTCATATTTCAGGGTCCAGCATTGTAACCATGACATTATTTCCTTTCCCTGTGGTGTCTACTTTGGTCCAACTTCCTGTCTGGCACCTGACGCTATGCAAATAAATACTGTAACGCTACAGTTAGTCATGGTGCTGTGCACTGGCAACACACACAAGTTTCACAAAACTCTACCAAGTTTGTGTCAAACTCTCTCCCCAGTTTGGCCGAAGGCAAACATTTATTTTATTTTTCTTTCATGAAATGTGGGGTTTTATATTTGACCTTGTGCTCTCATTTCCTGCTTTAAATACGCGTCTATTTATGGAGGAGGCAGGTGGGAGCCAACCAATCAGAGGGCTAATATAAATACTCTCTCTTGGCTAAAAGCCACCAGGGGTCTTTTGACAGTCCCCAAATCCAGAACAAGTTCAAGAAAGAGTACAGCACAGGAGGTTGGTGGCACCTTAATTTGGGAGTATGGGCTCGTGGTAATGGCTGAAGCGGTATTAGTGGAATGGTATCAAATACATCACACACATGGTTTCCATGGTTTCCATGTGTTTGATGCCATTCCATTTGCTCCATTCCAGCCATCAWTATGAGCCGTCCTCCCCTCAGCAGCCGCCACTGGAGTACAGTATTATATAGTCATTATTGCATGGAACTCCCTTCCATCTCATATTGCTTAAATGAACAGCAAACCTGGTTTCAGAAAACAAATAAAGCAACACCTTATGGCCCAACACCTCTTCCCTATTTGACCTGGATATTTTGTGTGTATGTATTGATACTGTATGTAGGCTATGTGTGCCATTTTAATCTTATGGATTATCCCCTTTTTTTTTTTTTTTTTTAAAGCTTCGCCTAAAATGACATACCCAAATCTAACTGCCTGTAGCTCAGGCCCTGAAGCAAGGATAGGCATATTCTTGGTACCATTTGAAAGGAAACACTTTGAAGTTTATGGAAATGTGAAAGGAATGTAGTAGAATATAACACAATAGATCTGGTAAAACATAATATAAAGAAAAAAACACCGTTCTTTTGTATTCTTTTTGTACCATCATCTTTGAAATGCAAGAGAAAGGCCATAATGTATTATTCCAGTCCAGGTGCAATTTAGATTTTGGCCACTAGATGGCATCAGTGTATGTGCAACGTTTTAGACTGATCCAATGCACCATTGCATTTCTGTTCAAAATGTTCTATCAAGGCTGCCCAAATGTGCTTAATTTGTTTATTAATAACTTTGCATGCAAAATTGTGCACTCTCCTCAAACAATAGCATGGTATTATTTCACTGTAATAGCTACTGTAAATTGGACAGTGCAGTTAGATTAACAAGAATTTAAGCTTTCTGCCAATATCAGATATGTCTATGTCTTGGGAAATGTTCTTGTTACTTACAGCCTCATGCTAATCGCATTAGCCTATGTTAACTTAACCGTTCCGTGGAAGGGACACCGATCCCGAATAAGTTTTAAAATGTATGTAGTTCTGTCCTTGAGCTGTTCTTGTCTATGTTCTGTATTATGTCATGTTTCATGTTTTGTGTAGACCCCAGCAAGAGTAACTGCTGCCTTTGCAATATCTAATGGAGATCCTAATAAAATACCACAAATGCCAAAAAGAGATTTGAACTGAAATATATCACATGATACACTTACAGTACAGGAATGGATAGTTTTAAGATGGAAACAAAATCATTTTATATCTAATGCTAATGGTAGATACGTACAGTTCAGATGTACAGTTGAAGTCGGAAGTTTCATACACTTAGGGTGGAGTCATTGAAACTTGTTTTTCAACCACTCCACAAATTTCTTCTTAACAAACTATAGTTTTGGCAAGTCGGTTAGGACATCTATTTTGTGCATGACACAAGTAATTTTTCCAACAATTGTTTACAGACAGATTATTTCATTTATAATTCACTGTATCACAATTCCAGTGGGTCAGAAGTTTACATACACTAAGTTGACTATGCCTTTAAACAGCTTGGAACATTCCAGAAAATTATGTCATGGCTTTAGAAATTTCTGATAGGCTAATTGACATCATTTGAGTCAATTGTAGGTGTACCTGTGGATGTATTTCAAGTTCTACCTTCAAACTCAATGCCTATTTACTTGACATCATGGGAAAATCAAAAGAAATCAGCCAAGATTGTAGACCTCCACAAGTCTGGTTCATCCTTGGGAGCAATTTCCAAACGCCTGAAGGTACCATGTTCATCTGTACAAACAATAGTACACAAGTCTAAACACCATGGGACCARGCAGCTGTCATAGCGCTCAGGAAGGAGACGCGTTCTGTCTCCTAGAGATGAACGTACTTTGGTGCAAGAAGTGCAAATCAATCCCAGAACAAGAGTAAAGGACCTTGTAAAGAAAAAAGTTACAAAAGTATCTATATCCGCAGTAAAACGAGTCCTATATCGACATAACCTGAAAGGCCGCTCATCAAGGAAGAAGCCAATGCTCCAAAACCACCATACAAAAGCCAGACTACAGTTTGCAACTGCACATGGGGACAAAGATCGTACTTTTTGGAGAAATGTCCTCTGGTCTGATAAAACAAAAATATAACTGTTTGACCATAATGACCATCGTTATGTTTGGAGGAAATTGGGAGATGCTTGCAAGCCGAAGAACACCATCCCAACCTTGAAGCACGGGGGTAGCAGCATCATGTCAAATCAAATCAAAGTTTATTTGTCACGTGCGCCGAATACAACAGGTGTGAAATGTTTACTTACAGGCTCTAACCAATAGTGCAAAAAAGGTGTTAGGTTAACAATAGATAAGTAAAGAAATAAAACAACAGTAAAAAGACAGGCTATATACAGTAGCGAGGCTATAAAAGTAGCGAGGCTACATACAGACACCGGTTAGTCAGGCTGATTGAGGTAGTATATACATGTAGATTTGGTTAAAGTGACTATGCATATATGATGAACAGAGAATAGCAGGAGCGTAAAAGAGGGGTTGGCGGGTGGTGGGTGGGACACAACGCAGATAGCCCGGTTAGCCAATGTGTGGGAGCACTGGTTGGTCTGCCCAATTGAGGTAGTATGTACATGAATGTATAGTTAAAGTGACTATGCATATATGACAAACATAGAGTAGCAGCAGCGTAAAAATAGGGTTTGGGGGGGACGCACAATGCAAATAGTCCAGGTAGCCATTTGATTACCTGTTCAGGAGTCTTATGGCTTGGGGGTAAAAACAGTTGAGAGGCCTTTTAGTCCTAGACTTGGCACTCCGGTACCGCTTGCCATGCGGTAGTAGAGAGAACAGTCTATGACTGGGGTGGCAGGGGTCTTTGACAATTTTTTAYGCCTTCCTCTGACACCGCCTGGTGTAGATGTCCTGGATGGCAGGCAGCTTAGCCCCAGTGATGTACTGGGCCGTACGCACTACCCTCTGTAGTGCCTTGCGGTCAGAGGCCGAGTAATTGCCGTACCAGGCAGTGCTGCAACCAGTCAGGATGCTCTCGATGTTGCAGCTGTAGAACGTTTTGAGGATCTCAGGACACATGGCAAATCTTTTTAGTTTCCTGAGGGGAAATAGGCCTTGTCGTGCCCTCTTCACGACTGTCTTGGTGTGTTTGGACCATTCTAGTTTGTTGTTTATGTGGACACCGAGGAACTTGAAGCTCTCAACCTGCTCCACTACAGCCCCGTCGATGAGAATGGGAGAGTGCTCGGTCCTCCTTTTCCTGTAGTCCACAATCAGCTCCTTAGTTTTGGTTACGTTGAGGGATAGGTTGTTATTCTGGCACCACACGGCCAGGTCTCTGACCTCCTCCCTATAGGCTGTCTCATCGTTGTCTGTGATTAGGCCTACCACTGTTGTGTCGTCTGCAAACTTAATGATGGTGTTGCAGTCGTGGGTGAACAGGGAGTACAGGAGGGGACTGAGCACGCACCCCTGTGGAGCTCCAGTGTTGAGGATCAGTGTGGCAGATGTGTTGCTACCTACCCTCACCACCTGGGGGCGGCCRGTCAGGAAGTCCAGGATCCAGTTGCAGAGGGAGGTGTTTAGTCCCAGGATCCTTAGCTTAGTGATGAACTTTGAGGGTACTATGGTGTTGAACGCTGAGCTGTAGTCAATGAATAGCATTCTCACATAAGTGTTCCTTTTGTTCAGGTGGGAAAGGGCAGTATGGAGTGCAATAGAGATTGCATCCTCTGTGTATCTGTTTGGGTGGTATGCAAATTGGAGTGGGTCTAGGGTTTCTGGGATAATGGTGTTGATGTGAGTCATTACCAACCTTTCAAAGCACTTCATAGCTACGGACGTGAGTGCCACGGGTCTGTAGTCATTGAGGCAGGTTGCCTTTGTGTTCTTGGGCACAGGGACTATGGTGGTCTGCTTGAAACATGTTGGTATTACAGACTCAATCAGAGACATGTTGAAAATGTCAGTGAAGACACCTGCCAGTTGGTCAGCACATGCCCGGAGCACACGTCCTGGTAATCCGTCTGGCCCCGCAGCCTTGTGTATGTTGACCTGTTTAAAGGTCATACTCACGTCGGCTACGGAGAGCGTGATCACACAGTCGTCCGGAACAGCTGATGCTCTCATGCATGCCTCAGTTTTGCTTGCCTCGAAGCGAGCATAGAAGTGATTTAGCTTGTCCGGTATGCTCGTTTTACTGGGAAGCTCACAGCTGTGCTTTCCTATGTAGTCTGTAATAGTTTTCAAGCCCTGCCACATAAGACAAGCATCGGAGCCGGTGTAGTATGATTCAATCTTAGCCCTGTATTGACGCTTTGCCTGTTTGATGGTTCGTCAAAGGGCATAGCAGGATTTCTTGTAAGCTTCCGGGGTAGAGTCCCGCACCTTGAAAGCGGCAGCTCTACCCTGTTGTGGGGTGCTTTGCTGCAGGAGGAACTGGTGCACTTCACAAAATAGATGGCATCATGAGATAGGAAAATTATGTGGATATATTGAAGCAACATCTCAAGACATCAGTCAGGAAGTTAATGTTTGGTCGCAAATGGGTCTTCCAAATGGACATTGACCCCAAGCATACTTCCAAAGTTGTGGCAAATTGGCTTAAGGACAACAAACTCAAGCTATTGGAGTGGCCATCACAAAGCCCTGACCTCAACCCTATAGAAAATATGTTGGCAGAACTGAAAAACCGTGTGCGAACCAGGAGGCCTACAAACCTGGCTCAGTTACACCAGCTCTGTCAGGAGGAATGGGCAAAAATTCTCTAGACGTCACTCTAGAAGTGGTGTTAATGCTCAGTTTTTGCATACATTTAATGTAAGCTTGCTAGCTAGCCTGTGGTTGTTGCATAGCAACTAGTCTTGCAACGTGATTTAGATTTGTAGTTCCTTGCCCTACTGTGTTGGCAACTGGTTTATAAAAGCAATAAGGCACCTCGTGGTGCATTGTGCCTAAGAACAACCCTTAGCAATGGCATAAGGTCGTCCAAGGTGGCTTAGCAGTTCAGACGTCTTTTTCTGTTCCGTATTGTTCGTGTCCTGTATATATATATATTTACACCTTTCTTCGCATATCTTTTATCTATTTTATTATCCAAGAACTCAACTACAAAAGCTTTCCTGCAAAAGCTTTCCTGCAACCCGCTTCACCAATTACAAAAAGTATTATTTACCTCAATCTGAAAATCCATCGTGGAAGCTAGCCAGGG
>NC_036872.1:33008240-33013530 GCF_002910315.2 Salvelinus sp. IW2-2015 | reverse complement strand
GCTGTGTGGCAGGGAATGTGTCTGTGGCCTTGGAGCTGTGTCAGTAAGGAATGTAGTCTGTGGCTTGGGTTGTGTCAGCAGGGATGTGTCTGTGGCTTGGAGTTGTGTCAGTATGGGATGTGTCTGGCCTTGAGTTGTGTCGCAGGAATGTCTGTGGCTTGGCGTTGTGTAGCAGGAATGTTCTGTGCTTGGCGTTGTGTCAGCTGGGATGTGTATGTGGCCTTGGAGCTGTGTCAGCGGGAATGTTGTCTGTTGGCTTGTGCAGTTGTGTCAGTTGGAGATGTGTCTGTTGGCCTTCTTGGAGTTTTGTCGAGGGAATGTGTACTTGTGGCCTTTGGCGTTGTGTCAGCAGGGAATGTTCTGTGGCCTTGGCTGTTGTGTCAGAGGGAATGTGTCTTGTGCCTTTGGAGCTGTGGTCAGTATGGAATGTGTCTGTGGCCTTGGAGTCTGTGTCAGTATGGAATGTTTGTCTGTGGCCTTGGAGTTGTGTCAGTATGGAATGTATTTGTGGCCTGAGTTGTGTCAGTATGGGATGTGCTGTGGCCTTGGAGTTGTGTCAGTTATGGAAGTGTGTCTGTGGCCTTGGAGTGTGTCAGTATGGCAATGTATCTGTGGCTTGAGTCGTGTAGTTTGGAATGTGTCTTGTGGCCTTGGAGTTGTGTCAGTATGGAATGTATCTGTGGCTCGGAGTCGTGTCAGTATGGAATGTGTCTGTGGCCTTGGGTTGTGTCAGTATGGAAAGTTGTATCTGTGGCCTTGGAGTCGTGTCAGTTGGAATGGTGTCTGTGGCCTTGGAGTTGTTCAGTATGGAATGTAGTCTGTGGCCTTGGGTTCGTAGTCAGTATGGAAGTATCTGTGGCTTGGAGTTGTGTCAGTATGGAATGTAGTCTGTGGCCTTGGGTCGGTCAGTATGGAATGTATCTGTGGCTTGGAGTCGGTCAGTATGGAATGGTGTCTGTGGCCTTGGAGTTGTGTCAGTATGAATGTATCTGTGGCCTTGGAGTCGTGTCAGTATTGGCATGTGTCTGTGGCCCTTTGGAGTTGTGATCAGTATGGAATGTATCTGTGCCTTGGAGTCGTGTCCGTATGGATGTGTCTGTGGCATTGGAGTTTGTGTCAGTATGATGTTTGTGGCCTTGGAGTCGTGTCAGTATGGAATGTGTCTGGGGCCTTGGATTTGTTAGTATGGATGTATCTGTGGCCTGGAGTCGTGTCAGTATGGAATGTATCTGTGGCCTTGGAGTAGAGACTATGTACACACACACACACACACACCACACACACACACACCCCACACACACACCACACACCACACACACACCATCACACACACACACACAACACACACACCACACACACACACACACAACACACACACACACACACACACACACACACAACACCCACACACACACGGGTACTGTAGTCTTACTCGTGGTTGATGTAGCGTTTCCTACTCTCTGTGGTATAACGCCTGATAAACACTATGTCATTATACCACCATGTGTGTCTCTGGAGATCTGCTATAAGACTATTGCACAGACTGCTATGCCAGTTGACGTGGTTGCTATGATTGCTGTTAGGGCTAACTGAGTGTGTGTGGTGTGTGTGTGTGTGTGTTGTGTGTGTGTGTGTGTGTGTGTGTGTGTGTGTGTGTGTGTGTGTGTGTGTGTGTGTGTGTGTGTGTGTGTGTGTGTGTGTGTTGTGTGTGTGGTGTGTGTGTGTGTGTGTGTGTGTGTGTGTGTGTGTGTGTGTGTGTGTGCTGTGTGTGTGTGTGTGCGTGTGTGTGTTGTGTGTACATGATCTAGTCTCTGCTTTCCCATCCTGTGAATCGATGATAGCGGTAAGTCTGGTGGGAAATCTATCGGCAGCAGATCTGGAAGATGACAGTTTGTGTGTCAGTGTGGTGTCAGTGTACGCTGAGGTGTCAGTGTATTTGTCTTTTAGGCGCAACCAGCTAGAGTGTGTGTGTGTGGGTGTGTGTCTGTGTGTGTCTGGGTCTCTGTGTTAGTGTGTATGTGTGTGTGTGTGTGTGTTTGTGCGTAATTATGATTAATACCCTTGTTTTGAAAGCCAACAGTGTGTGTGTGTTTGTGTGTGGGTGTCGGTCTGTATGAGCATCAGTGCCTTCCATGCCTCATACCCTCCTTGCTGACTAACTGTCATGGTAGTGATGGCTGTTTACTGTTCTGAAACCTGATTCCTTGTCCCTATGGCTTGTGTGTGTGACTGGGTGCACATGCGAGTGTGTGTGTGTGTGTGTGGGGGGGGGGGGTCTGCCTGTGTGGATTGACTTTGTTTTTGTTTTTTCCGTTCTCCTTGAGATGTCTCTGTGTTGTGTTCCAGACACAACCAGATGTCTGTAGTAACATCTTTGATTTAAATAACAACAATTAGTGTTTGGCTTTAAACCTCCTTTAATTGGCTGTTTTTCTTCACCTTTCAGTTAAAAACTGTCCTGTATCAAAGCAGAAGCACATGTTTTATGGATTGATGTGTAAAAATGTGTCTAATTGGGGTTTTGGTGTTAGTTATAAACTCCTGGGTGAAAGGTCTGTCTTCTGTCTGTCAGTTCTGGGAAAACAAGTTTAAAATGTCCTGTAAAACGGTCATGAAAAACACAGTTGTTGAATTTTCATCGGTGGATCAGGAGAGCTCTCCAAAATGATCCTACACCCACCGTCATCAATTCCTGTCTATGTTCTTGTTTTTGTGGTTTGTGTGTGTGTGTGTTTGTGTCTATGTGAATTATGCTGCATAAATTACAGCTTCTCCATGTTGACTTCAGCACTTTTCTACTTTGATGTGTGTGTGTGTGTGTGTGTGTATATATAAGTTATTCACTCTCTCAGAAACACACACCCTATATCGCACAAAGCCAACGAAGAAAACCTACTGGTTTGATAGTCTTTTTAAATCAGAGGAGATTTCCAAGATCATATTTACAATTAACCAACAGTGAAGACCCCCAGGGAACACGCAAACACACACACACAGGTTGTTCATTAATATATATTTTTTTCATTACAGTTATCTGAGCTCAACATTAATCCTGAATTCTCTTTCCTATCTAATTCTCTCTATCTCTCCGTCCCCCTCTCTCTCCCTCTGACTCAGTTATTAAGACCCACACTTTATTTGACTGATCCACCCTCCTCCTCCATTCCCCACAAACTGAGGCTCCATCACAACATTGGACATATGCTGCATGGGACCTTTGACAAATGGAAGGACTCCCAACTAAAGTTCTTGTTTTGGGAAACCAGGCAAACTTCTGTCAAAAGTAGCTGCTTCCAGTTTGAAGAATAAGAGCAAGGTATCAGTGTGATAAATGGTTCGACAAAGACTCTGTTTTCCCTCAAGTCTTCATATTGTAAATGATGGATACGTGATGGGGATGTTCTCTCTTTGAACATCCTAAGAGACAGAGAGCCTGACAGAATGCTCAGAGAGAGAGGTGACAACAACTGTGATTGATGGGCTTAGATGACTCCAATGTTAGTGTAAACTCCCCTAAATTGGACTGTGTTCTTATCAGGTTACTGTGTTGCTGACCTGGAGAGACAAGATCTGTTTATATGTCTTGTTAAAATGGCTGTGTGTGATGATAGTGCTGTGTGTGTGCGTGCGTTTGTGAGCTGCTGGTGTGCTCTTTCACAGTTTGGCAGAGAGGATATGAGTGGTGATATGATATAGGCTTGTGGGTTAACACTATAACTGGTAAAGCAGTCATTCTGACTGCTCATGAATGTATTTATTTTTTAAGTCCGTTCTTGACTTTTCCTAAAAATGTATATTTAACACACTGCCTTTGTTAGAATCTTAATATCACAAATAGAACTGGAGTTATAACCAGTTTTAGGAGGGCAAGTCATTTTTGGAATGTTTTTTCCCCTGTTGCACCTCCTTCTTGCGACAGTAGGGCCTTCTCCGCTCCTTCTCCTTACAGTAGAGCCTGCTCCGCTCCTTTTCCCCACAGTAAGGCCTGCTCCGCTCCTTCTCCCGACAGTAGGGCCTGCTCCACTCATTCTCCCCACAGTAAGGCCTGCTCCACTCATTCTCCCCACAGTAGGGCCTGCTCCGCTCCTTCTCCCNGTAGAGCCTAATCCACTCATTCTCCCGACAGTAGGGCCTGCTCCGCTCATTCTCCCGACATTAGGGCCTGCTCCGCTCCTTCTCCCGACAGTAAGGCCTGCTCTGCTCCTTCTCCCGACAGTAGGGCCTGCTCCACTCATTCTCCTGACAGTAGGGCCTGCTCCGCTCATTCTCCTGACATTGGAATGTGCAGTGCCCAGTTGATAATCACCCTGATAATTGCCTCGAAACTGAAACCTAAACTATAGTGAAACATATACCACAGATTTAACAACAGATTAAATAAATGAAGTAAAGTATGATGGGGGAGAATGATGAGCGATGATGAGCGAGGGGAAGCGAAAGATGCACAACTATGTAATCACCGATTGTGAATGAAGAACAGGGCGGGCCATTCTATTGTATTAGTATATTCTAATAATAATCTCAAAATGGTATGGACCCTATATCAGTCTACCGAATCCAAGCACTTTTATCAGTCTACTCTGGCCTACTAGTACACAGTGAGAGCGTGTGTAATTTACAATGGGAAGAAAATAAACACAAATAGATGTACATGCTGCGTTAGCACACCTACAAGATCTGAATGAAAACGACTTAGATGGCGGGGAAGAAATGAATCATGACATCTCGGATTCTTCTGATTCTGAGCCTCAGCCTGAACCTACGCCTCGGAGGCCGAAGCACAAAAAAAGAACGGTGCTCACTGAGCAAGCTGGTGACAATGCTACGGGCTGATTATCAGCACCAAATGTCATCACTGAGAGAGCAGGCCCTACTTCTCAAGCCAAAAATAACATCAGCAATGCACTCACCAGCTTTCGTGATTTATGTGACATGGACATCAGGGACTGTACTGGGGATGAGGCTCACAGGAAGTCAGGAGACACTGCCTGGGATCTGCATGTTGATGAGATAGAGGAGTTCATTTTAATCGTGCATGCCCGTGGAGCATTCAGTGGAAAGAGCATGTATATGGAGAGATAATGGTTAGACATATATAGGATACTGTTCTCAGGAGAAACCATGTCGCAGGATGGCTTCAGAAAGATCATGCGTTACCTCCGTTTTGATGACGAAGAAAAGAGAACGCAACGCCTGGAAACAGACAAATCCACCATGGTGTCCTACACCAGGAAACAGACAAATCCACCATGGTGTCCTACACCAGGAAACAGACAAATCCACCATGGTG
>NC_036872.1:32995274-33003957 GCF_002910315.2 Salvelinus sp. IW2-2015 | reverse complement strand
CATGGTGTCCTTCACCTGGAAATAGACAAATTCACCATGGTGTCCTACACCTGGAAATAGACAAATTCATCATGGTGTCCTACACCTGGAAACAGACAAATTCATCATTGTGTCCTACACCAGGAAACAGACAAATTCACCATGGTGTCCACGGCCTGGAAACAGACAAATTCACCATCGTGTCTGATGCCTGGAAACAGACAAATTCACCATGGTGTCTGACACATGGAAACAGTCTAATTCACCATGGTGTCCTACACATGGAAACAGTCTAATTCACCATGGTGTCCTACACCTGGAAACAGACAAATTCACCATGGTGTCCTACACCAGGAAACAGACAAATTCACCATGGTGTCCTACACCTGGAAACAGACAAATTCACCATGGTTTCCAACGCCTGGATACAGACAAATTCACAATGGTGTCTGACACATGGAAACAGTCTAATTCCACCATGGTGTCCTACACCTGGAAACAGACAAATGCACCATGGTGTCCGACACCTGGAAACAGACAAATTCTCTTTCGTGTCCTACGCCTGGAAGCATACAATTTCACCATGGTGTCAGACGTTTGGAAACAGACACATTTACCATGATGTCTGACGCCTGGAAACAGACAAATTTAACCTGTCTAGGACTGGGGTTCCCCTCGCCAAACTCGCCAATCTCACCATGATGTCCTACACCTGGAAAAAGACAAATTCACAATGGTGTATGAGGCTTGGAAACAGAGAAATTCAACATGGTGTCCGATGCCTGGAAACAGACAAACTCACCACAGTGTCTGACGCCTGGAAACAGACAATTTCACCATGGTGGCTGATTCCTGGAAGCAGACAAATTCACCAGGGTGTCCTACACCTGGAAACACACAAATTCACCATGTTGTCCGACGTTTGGAAGATGTTTGAACAGAACAGCATTGCATGTTACAAGCAAGGAAAGAACATCACTGTTGATGAACAATTGTTCCCAACAAAAGCTGGTTGTGGCTGAGCCAGTGTCGGAGAATATGGTGATGAGGCTTGTGGAACCTTGCGTTGGTAAGGGGAGATATGTCACCATGGACAATTTCTTAACTTTACTGTCATTGGCGGACAAGTATCTTGCAAATTAAAAAAAGTCTGGCTGGCACCATGAACAAAGCGGGACGGGAGCTCCCTCCCTCTGCGCAAAATAAGGCACCTGCACTAACAATAAAAAAACTGGATAGTATTACGCACAACAACCAAACAAAGGTACAGTTGAAGTCGTAAGTTTACATACACCTTAGCCAAATATATTTAAACTCAGTTTTTCACAATTCCTGACATTTAATCACAGGAAATATTCCCTGTTTTAGGTCAGTTAGGATCAACACTTTATTTTAAGAATGTGAAATGTCAGAATAATAGTAGAGAGAATTATTTATTTCAGCTTTTATTTCTTTCATCACATTCCCAGTGGATCAGAAGTTTACATACACTCAATTAGTATTTGGTAGCATTGCCTTTAAATTGTTTAACGTTTCAGAGAGCCTTCCACAAGCTTCCCACAATAAGTTAAGTGAATTTTGGCCCATTCCTCTTGACAGAGCTGGTGTGACTGAATCAGGTTTTTAGGCCTCCTAGGCCTATCTTCTATAGCATTGAGGTCATGGCTTTGTGATGGCCACTCCAGTACCTTGACTTTGTTGTCCTTAAGCCATTTTGCCACAACTTTGGAAGTATGCTTGCGGTCATTGTCCATTTGCAAGACCCATTTGCGACCAAGCTTTAACTTCCTGACTGATGTCTTGAGATGTTGCTTCAATATCTCCACATAATTTTCCTATCTCATGATGCCATCTATTTTGTGAAGTGCACCAGTCCCTCCTGCAGCAAGCAACCCGCCAACATGATGCTGCTACCCCCGTGCTTCACGGTTGGGATGGTGTTCTTCGTCTTGTAAGCCTCCCCCTTTTTCCTCCAAACATAACGATGGTCATTGTGGCCAAACAGTTATATTTTTGTTTCATCAGACCAGAGGACATTTCTCAGAAAAGTAAAATCTGTCATGGCCGTCAAAAGAAGTAGACCAAGGTGCAGCTTGGTGAGCGTACATATTCCTTTATTTAAGTGAATACGCCGACAAAACAATAAACGCTACAAAACAGACCGTGACGCTAAAGGCTATGTGCCATAAACAAAGTCAACTTCCCACAAAGACAGGTGGGTTCTCAAGTATGGTTCTCAATAAGAGACAACGATAGACAGCTGTCCCTGATTGAGAACCCTACCCGACCAAAACATAGAAATACAAATAATAGAACATAGAATACCCACCCCAACTCACACCCTGACTAAACCAAAATAGAGACATAAAAAGGATCTCTAAGGTCAGGGCGTGACACAATCTTTGTCCCCATGTGCAGTTGCAATCCGTAGTCTGGCTATTTTATGGCGGTTTTGGAGCAGTGGCTTCTTCCTTGCTGAGTGGCCTTTCAGGTTATTTCGATATAGGACTCATTTTACTGTGGATATAGATACTTTTGTACCTGTTTCCTCCAGCATCATCACAAGGTCCTTTGCTGTTGTTCTGGGAATGATTTGCAGTTTTCGCACCAAAGTACGATCATCTCCAGGAGACAGAATGCGTCTCCTTTCTGAGTGGTATGATGGCTGCTTGGTCCCATGGTGTTTATACTTGGGTACTATTGTTTTTACAGATGAACGTGGTACCTTCAGGCGTTTGGAAATTGCTCCAAAGGATGAACCTGACTTGTGGAGGTCTACAATTTTTTTTCTGAGGTCTTGGCTGATTTCTTTTAGATTTTCCCATGATGTCAATTAAAGAGGCACTGAGTTTGAAGGTAGGCCTTGAAATACATCCACAGGTCCACCTCCAATTGACTCAAATTATGTCAATTAGCCTATCAGAATCTTGTGAATCTTGTGAAGCCATGACATAATTTTCTGGAATTTTCAGGCACAATCAACTTAGTGTATGTAAACTTGTGATCCACTGGAATTGTGATACAGTGAATTATAAGTGAAATAATGTGTCTGTAAACAATTGTTGGAAAAATGACTTGTGTTGTGCACAAAGTAGATGTCCTAACCGACTTGCCAAAACTATAATTTGTTAACAAGAAATTTGTGGATTGGTTGAGAAACGAGTTTTAATGACTCCAACCTAAGTGTACGTAAACATCCGACTTCAACTGTATGTCAATATTACATACATCTCCATATAGATAAACTTATGCAATACATTATGCTCTTCTGAATTAGATGTGTTGTTTTTTCTACTATATTCTGTRCCATAGGTTCTGTTCCACTACAGGCTTTACTTGGCTGCTATCAACACACACATGGTGTACAAGCAGTGTTTGACCAACACCCTTCCCAGGAGACACTTCATCATGAGTCCGGCATACGGCTATGGGACAGACATATCAGGGTCAAGGCAGCAGCGGATATTTCATGCGAGCCTTTGCGCGAGACAAATGACACACATCTCCCAGAGAGGAGAGAATTCCAGGTGGCCAGATGCACAAAGAACAGAACCCAAGACACCTGTGTCACCTGCAAGCAACGCGTTTCTGGGAAGTGTGTCAAGCAAGTGAAAGTGGCAAAGATTTGTGTCGACTGTCAGGACAAGGGATAACCCCTAAATGAAGCTGACAATAATTGACTAATTATTACACAACCAAATTATTATTTTAGGCAATAGCGTATATGCAATGTATTAATTACACTTTTAGAATATTGCAGTCAGAATGCTCGTTAGCTTGAAGAGGGGACACTCGAGGCCCAGTGGTTCTAGTGCGGCCATACAGTTTAATTTGCTGTTATAATTTACATAAAGATGTGGAAGTCTTAAGTTTCCCCAAGGAAAAACAATACTAACAGCACTCCGCCCAATCATCACATTATCACCTCTTCATCAGAAATGACCTTAACGACCTTTTGGAGGATGTCTAATTGAATGCTAATTAGTCCTGCTGTGATTGGTGGGCAGCCAACCGCCATATTTCTCCTCTTAGCTCAGGATTGATCGGTTTGGCCTCTAATAGCATCTCTCAGTCCATTTCAGCTTAAAGATCAGAGACGAGAAAAATAAAGTCTAACATCTCTAATTTTCTCAATGAGAGATATATTTGTCCCTTGGCAGTCTGTTTGAAATTTTCCAAAGCTTGGTTTAAGAAAGGTTTTCAATTCAGTAGCAACAAGTGAAGGAACCTTCAGACATGTCTAAAAAGCAACATTATTAGGTATCCGAGCTCAGCTGGAAAAAAGTCCTAGCCCACAACTCTAAAACAATTGTGTTTATTTTTATTATATCCATGACAATATGTTGGGTAGGATTGTGCTTTCACAATCCAAACTCCCTGCATATTCTCACTGCTAAACTGGGGCCCATTGGTGTGAATGGAGGAAACTTGGCACCTTTCTCTCTCTCTCTCTCTCTCTCTCTCAAATTCAAATTCAAATMCAAGCTGCTTTATTGGCATGAAAAACATTGTGTCAATATTGCCAAAGCAACAATGTATACAATATACATTGTAATACAATTAAAACAATGACAAATAATAATATAGAATGGCAGTAAATAATAATACAAAATTAAATATAAAAAATAGTAACAATAAAATGGTAACAGTCAATAGTCGAATGTAATGTATGGTGTAATGCACCACTACCACCACCACTATCATTAAACTGCTATCATTACCATTACCACCCATACCATTACTATTTGGAATGATAAACAACAATAATAATACTAATAACAATAACAGTAATAACAATAACAGTCATAATAATAGTTCTGCTTACTATGCAGATGTTATTATTCAGTGTCCCTCAGGCTATGGCAGGCAAATACATATTGGCTGCAAGAGGAGCCATTGCTCCTTCGCCATGAGTATTTTTAGTTTTTCCTCTGGGTTTAATAAGTTAAATTTGGAATAAATGTAGTCATTTCTGTGAATAATGAATCTCTTGGTGAGGAATATTTATCACAGTAAAGGAGAAAGTGACATCTCTGTTTCTATCTCCCCTGTCGTGCAGTGACCACATACACGCTCCTCTTTGGGTAGCCATGTCTTTTTATGTCTGCCGGTTTCTATTGCCAATCGGTGGTCACTCAGCCTGTCCTTGGTAAGGATCTGTCTCTGCTTCGAATCTCTGACAGAGTAGAGATATTCAGCCAATTCATATTCTCTGTTTAGGGTCAGATAGCAATTTAGTCGGCTTTGGGATTTTGTTTCGTTTTTCCAATGTTGTAAATATGAGTCCTTTGATTGGTTCATGATTTTGTTTATTGGAATTCTTCTTTTGAAGGCAGTGCGGTGTCAGCTTGGTTGGTTAGGTCAACACCAGCTGACTGAGAGGGCTCGTTTCTGGCTCAGTTCTTGGGTTCTCTTGACTTGTGGTTGAGGACTTGGGTCTCTCTCTCTCTCTTCTCTCTCCCTCTCTCTCTCTCTCTCTCTCGTCTCTCCTCTCTCTCTCCTCTCTCTCTCTCTCTCTCTCCTCTCTCTCTCTCTCCTCTCTTCTCTCTCTCTCTCTTCTCTCTCTCTCTTCTCTCTCTCTCTCTCTCTCTCTCTCTCTCTCTCTCTCTCTTCTCATTATATTGATAATAATAACGGCGCCGGAGGAGATGGCTGACGTTTTACGGGCTCCTAACCAACTGTACTATTTTGTTAGTTTTTTCGCATTGTTTGTAACTTATGTTTTTACTTATTTTGTACATAATGTTGCTGCTACTGTCTCCTATGACCGAAAATATCTTCTGGACATCAGAACAGCGATTACTCACCTCGAACTGGATGGAGATGTTTTCTTTAACGAGTCTGACGAGAAGGATATACTGCTTTCTCGAAACCAGGGTCAAACCCCCGTCATTTGGGTGAAGAAAAGACAGAGAAAAGGGGGGCGGAGGACGGGCTGCCTTCTGAGAATTCGTACTATTGGCCACAATGTGCACAATCACTGGAAAATAAAATCGATGATCTACGATTAAGAATATCCTACCAACGGGACATTAAAAACTGTCATATCTTATGTTTCACTGAGTCGTGACTCATCGATGACACGGATACTATAGAGCTGGCTGGGTATTCCAAGCATTGAAAGGACATAGAAGCTACGTCTTGTAAGACAAGGGGCGGGGGTGTGTGTCTATTTGTAAATAACAGCTAGTGCGCACTTTCTAATATTAAAGAAGTCTTGAGGTATTGCTTGCCTGAGGTAAAGTACCTCATGATATGCTGTAGACCTCTATCTACCAAGAGAGTTCTCACCTATATTATTCATAGCTGTCTATTTACCACCACAAACCGATGCTGCCACTAAGACCGCACTCAACGAGCTGTATAAGGCCATAAGCAAACAAGGTGGCGCTCCTAGAGTCCAGGGACTTTAATGCAGCCAAACTTAAATCTGTTTTACCAAATTTCTACCAGCATGTCACATGTGCAACCAGAGGGTAAAAAACTCTAGACCACCTTTACTCCACACACAGAGACACATACAAAGTTCTCACATACCCTCCATTCGGCAAATTTGACCATAATTCTATCCTAAATGATTCCTGCTTACAAGCAAAAACTAAAGCAGGATATACCAGTGACTTGCTCAATACAGAAGTGGTCAGATAACGCGGATGCTACGCTACAGGACAGTTTTGCTAGCAGAGACTGGAATATGTTCTGGGATTCATCCAATGGCATTGAGGAGTATACCACCTCAGTCATTGGCTTCGTCAATAAGTGCATCGACGACGTCGTTCCCACAGTGACCGAACGTACATATCCCAACCAGAAGCCATGGATTACAGGGAACATCCGCACCGAGCTAAAGGCTACAGCTACTGCTTTTAAGGAGCGGGACACTAATCTGGAGGCTTATAAGAAATTCCGTATGCCCTCAGACGAACCATCAAACAGGCAAGAATTACAGGACTATACAGGACTAAGATTGAAACCTACTGAAACCTAAGAGGGCACAACTTTTTCCCCCTCAGGAGACTGAAAAGATTTGGCATGGGTCCCCAGATCCTCAAAAAGTCCTACACCTGGACCATCGAGAGCATCCTGACCGGTTGCATCACCGCTTGGTATGGAAACTGCTCTGCATCTGACCTTAGGGTGCTACAGACGGTAATGCGTACGGCCCAGTACATCACTGGGGCCAAGCTTTCTACCATCCAGGACCAATATACTATGCGGTGTCAGAGGAAGGCCCAAAAAATTGTCAAAGACTCCTGTCACCAAAGTCATAGACTGTTCTTTCTGCTTCCGCACAGCAAGCGGTACCGGAGCGCCAGGTCTAGGACCAAAATGCTCCTGCTTCTACCCTCAAGCCATAAGACTGCTGAATAATTATACCTCCCTTCCCCCCTTTGTTTTTTACACTGCTGCTACTCACTGTTTATTATCTATGCATAGTCACTTTACCCCTTCCTAGATGTACAAAATAACTCAACTAACGTGTACCCCCGCACATTGACTCGGTACCGGTACCCCCTGTATATAGCCTCGTTATTGTTATTTTTATTGTGTTACTTTTACTTTACTATTTTTACTTTAGTTTTTTTAGTCAATATTTTCTTAACTCTTTCTTGAACTGCTGTCAGCGATTGGGTGCAGAGATGTAGCGGAGTCAGGCGCAGGACACAGGTTTGAGCAAAACAACTGAGTTTACTCACAAAAAGGCAAGCAATATTCCAATAAGGAAAATACAGACAGAATAACAAAACACACGAACCACTAAGACACCAACAATCACGGACAGAACAGAAAGGTATGCCAGAGGGTTAAATAAGGAACATGATATGGGAATTGAAACCAGGTGTGTGTAATACAGACAAAACAAAACGAAAATGAAACATGGATCGGTGGTGACTAGAAAGCTGGTGACGTCGACCGCTGAACACCACCCGAACAAGGAACCATTGTTGYTTAAGGGCTTGTAAGTAAGCATTTCACGGTTGTATTCGAAGCATGTGACAAATAAAATTTGATTTGATATCTCACTCTCTCTCTGTCTCTCTCTCTCTGTCTCTCTCTCTCTCTCTCTCTCTCTGTCTCTCTCTCTTCTCTCTGGCCCTCTTTAAGACATGGCTCATGTTTAATACTTTAATACTGCACTTCTGTTTTTTGCACCACATAAGAAACATTGAATAACATCTGGATGCCACTAACTCCTCTTAGCTAGATCTTCTCTCTGTTGTTGTACTCTCTACACGTGGTTCGTCCTGGTGGTGCCAGTGAGCCACTGCCAACCGCATGCTACACCAGGATGAACTCCTCTGAACACACATACACGTCCATTAAAACCACATATTCTTTGTTCTACTAAATGCATGTTGAAAAAGTCTATGTGTAGCCAAGTTCTTTATGGGGAATCGTATGCTGTGGTTAGTTCATACAATACCAGTACCCACTACCCAGCTCTGCAGGTTCTGAGACCAACTTGGCAGACACACTCCTGCCAATCCACCAACCTGGCAGACACAGGTCATTGGTGTGTATGTCTTTGTGCCAGGCTGTTCCATACCATCTGGTGTGTGTGGTGTGCGGTGTGTGTGTGTGTGTGTGTGTGTGTGTGTGTGTGTTGTGTGGTGTGTGTGTGTGTGTGTGTGTGTGTGTGTGTGTGGTGTGTGTGTGTGTGTTGTGTGTGTGTGTGTGTGTGTGTGTGTGTGTATGTTGTTGT
>NC_036872.1:32988361-32992129 GCF_002910315.2 Salvelinus sp. IW2-2015 | reverse complement strand
TAGAAACCTGTGCGACACACATTGACTTACTGTTACAAACTGATACCTATTCTCATCAACCACAATAACCTCTTTCCATTCTCACACCAGTCTGTGTGTAAGGTGATGCATGCTTCACAGGGGGTCAGGCCGTCTGTAGCTTGTAATGGACCGAGCAGAGAGAGGGAGGCACCCCTGTTTGATGTCCTAGCTAGTGTCTTGATCATCTCAAGCGGTGTGAATTGGCCTGCTGTGTGCTGATGTGGTGTGTGTGTGGTGTGCTGGTGATGTGATGGTCGCTGACGTGTGGTGTGACTTGTGTGCTGTGTGTGTGTGTATCGCATGTGCTTTGTGTGCATCGTGTGTGTGTGATTACGTTGTGTGTGCTGCCTGTCGACAAATGTGTCGATGTGATGTCATGTGTGTGTGACGACATATGTTATGGTATCTTCTTATGTTGAATGTGTGTGTGTATGTGTGTGTGTGTGGTGTGTGTGGCTGTGTTGACATGTGTAATGATGTGTGTGCTTAAATACCTCTGTCTCTCTCTGCTCCACTGAATCAATAATGAAATAGATGTGTGTATTTCCTTCCTATACCTTTGTTGTTGGCATCAGTTTGTAGCAAAAGCTCTTTTTTCCACTCCACCTCTCTCGTCAGATCTGATGGAGAGGTGTGCCACTGTGTTCATAGACCTGATGCCTCCGAACATTCAGAAGCGTCAATACCTCTGGTCTGTCTAACCAGCTCAATGTTGAGGCACAGCTACATCAAACAACACACCAACGTGTGAGGAGAAAAGTCTCAACTTCTATACTAATACATACTGTACAGTTTGTGAGCAGAGCTTTATAGTACTGCAGTTGTTTTGCTCTCTTCTCTCTGGTTGTCTTGGCCTAAGAGTTCCAATGGTCAACTTACCACCGGTGTGATTCACAGGGAGCAAAAGAGATCGTTTGTCACGTTCCTGACCTGTTTTCTCTTGTTTTGTATGTCTTTATTGGTCAGGGCGTGAGTGTTGGGTGGGTAGTCTATGTTTTGTATTTCTATGTTGGGTTTTGTGTTCGGCCTGGTATGATTCTCAATTAGAGACAGGTGTGTATCGTTTGTCTCTGATTGAGAGTCATACTAAGGCAGCCAGGGTTTCACTGGGGTTTTGTGGGTGTTTGTTCCTGTGTCAGTGTTTGGGCCACACAGGACGGTTGAAGGTTAGTCACGTTTGTTGTTTTGTAGTTTTGTAGTGTCTTGTTTGCTGTTTTCATTAAAAGTATGATTAATCACCAATCCGCATCTTGGTCCGATCCATGCTCCTCCTCGTCTGAGGAGGAGAACAACAATGACTGCCTTTACATCGTTGCTCGGCTTGTTGTCCTGCGCTGACCCATCATTAGAGAACCACGTCAAGCCAGATTGACACGCACTCACACACACATCAAGCTAGAACTGTTCAGGTTTTAATATATCACAACCTTACTATTAATTGCAGGACATCTGTTTCCCTTGGCCCAGCCAGGCGAGCAGGAGACACTTCAGCAGAAGTGTGTGTGTGTGTGTGTGTGTGTGTGTGTGTTGTGTGTGTGTGTGTGTGTGTGTGTGTTAGTGATTTGTCCAGGGATATCTTTCTAACTGTCCAGTTGATTATAAAGGTACAAAATGAATCCTAAATGGAGACATCTACTGCCCCCAAACAAGGCTGCCCCATACATAAAGCTCCCCTGTCATGCATAGCTGTAGTTGGCTAATGCCATAAGCCTACCATTGCTGCTCTAACCAGCATGAGAAACTGGTTGACCTCAGAAAGTCCAATTGCACACGCACACACACGCACGCACACACACACACTGGGACCTCGCAAGGGACCAGCATACAGAAGCTAGCGTTATAGAGTCTTATAAGCATTACTTGAAACTACTTGAAACCTTCTTATGCTGAGTCACTTTGTTATAGTTGGAAAGTGATGAGCAAATACTGATTAGAGAGCAGGAGGATCTCTCTCTGTCTCTGTCTTTCTCTCTCTGTCTGTCTCTGTCTCTATCTCTCTGGCTTTCTTTCTGTCAATCTCAATCTCTCTCTGGCTCTCTCTGAGGTGTCAGTGTGATAGAATAGGGTTGTGTCTGATGGCTGTTTGACAGCCTGATTGTTGTCCGTCAGTTAGACTGATCTCCATCACTCCAATATCAGACACATATAACAGCCTACGTCCAACGTGCGCACACACACAGACACACTGGTTTGCGCGCACACAGGCACACTCAGGCTTTGTGCCTTTCAGATCCAATGGTGGATGAAAGCGCACAGTGGGTGAATTCTACCAATCATGAGTGAGCGGCATGTTTTAATGCGATAAGCCTAGTAAACACACACAGACACCGACACACACACACACACACACACACACACACACACTTCTGCCTCTTGAATTTTCACTAAACCATGCTATCCTAAATGTCTCCTGACGGAGAGATCATCAATCTGCTGTCTTGTAAGGAACTGTCACACAGAAAATACCTTATCTCTCCCGGTCTCTAACCCACACCAAAGGAGGAGAGATCTGTGGGGGGCCGTGTAAGCACGGATGGGGCCATGTAAGCGGATGGGGGCCCTGTAAGGGATGGGGCTGTAGAGTGGATGGGTTCTGTAAGGGATGGGGCCTGTAAGGGTTGGGCGCCTGTAAGGGTGAGGGCCTGTAAGGGATGGGCCGTGTAGGGTTGGGGCCTGTAAGGGTTGGGGCCTGTAAGGGTTGGGGCCTAGTAAAGGTATCGGGTGCCTGTAAGGGTTGGGGCATGTAAGGGTGGGCTGTGAAGGGTATTGGGCCTGTAAGGGATGGGGTCTGTAAGGGATGGGTTGTAGGATGGGGCGTGGGTAAGGGATGGGGCCTGTAAGGGTTTGAGGCCTGTAAGGGTGTGAGGCTGTAAGGGTTGGGGGCTGTTAAGGGTTGAAGGCCTGTAGGGTTGAGACGCTGGTAAGGGTTGATGCTCTGTAAGGGTTGGGGCGCTGTAAGGGTTGACGGCCTGCTAAGGGTTGGGGCTGTAGGGTTGAGGCCTGTAAGGGTTGAGGCCTGAGGCGTTGAGGCCTGTAAGGGTTGAGGCTCTGTTAAGGGTTGAGGCTGTAAGGGTTGGGGGCCCTGTAAGGGGATGGGGCCTGTAAGGGTCTGGCGGGCTGTAAGGGATGGGCGCCAGTAACGGATGGGGCGCCTGTATAAGGTTGAAAGTTGTCGGCGCTGTAAGGTTGGGGCGTAGTGTGGGGCCTGTAAGGGTTGGGGCCGCTGTAACGGGATGGGCCTGTAAGGGATGGGGCCTGTAGGTGGTGCCTATAAGGGATTGGGGCCTGTAAGGGATGGCGGCCTGTAAGGTGGCCAGTGATGGCCTGTAAGGTGATAGGGGCCAGTAAGGGATTGGGCGTGGAGGGCCGTTAGTGACAGGGGTGTAAGGTGGGGCCATGTAAGCGGATGGGGCGGGGTGGCCTGAAGGGATGGGGCGAGTAGGATGGGAGTAGGGGGGCCAGTAGGGATGGGGCTGTAAGCGGATGGGGGCCAGTTAAGGGATGGGGCGTGGAAGGGATGGGGCCCTAGTAAGGGATGGGGCCAGTGAAGGGATGGGTAACGGGATGGGGCCAGGTAAGGGATGGGCCTGTAAAGGGATCGGGGCCAGTAGGATTGGGCCTGAAGGGCGATGGGCCAGTAAGGCGAATGGGGCCAGTAAGGGATGGGGTAAGTTTGGATTTAGGGATGGCCAGAGAGGGCTAGGTGTAGGGATGGGGCTGTAAGGTGGCTTAGATGTGGGGCCAGTA
>NC_036872.1:32973349-32984556 GCF_002910315.2 Salvelinus sp. IW2-2015 | reverse complement strand
TCTCTGTCTCTCTCCCTGTCACTATCTCTGTCTCTCTCCCTGTCTCTATCTCTTGTCCTCTCTTCCCTGTCTCTATCTCTGTCTCTCTCCTGGTCTCTATCTCTGTCTCTCTCCCTGGTCTCTATCTCTGTCTCTCTCCCTGTCTCTATCCTCTGTCCTCTCTCCCTGTCTCTATCTCTGTCTCTCTCCTGTCTTATCTCTGTCCTGTCTCTCGTCCTCTGTTCTATCTTGTTCTCTTCCTGTCTCTATCTCTGTCTCTCTCTGTCTTAATCTCTGTCTCTCTCCTGTCTCTATCTCTGTCTCTCTCCTGGTCTCTATCTCTTGTCTCTCTCCCCTGTCTCTATCTCTGTCTCTCTCCCGGTCTCTATCTCTGTCTCTCTCCCTGTCTCTATCTCTGTCTCTCTCCCCTGTCTCTATCTCTGTCTCTCTCCCTGTCTCTACTCTCTGTCTCTCTCCCTGTCTCTATCTCTGTCTCTCTCTTCTCCGGTCTCTATCTCTGTCTCTCACCCTGTCTCTCTCCCGGTCTTATCTCTGTCTCTCTCCTGTCTCTATCTCTGTCTCTCTCCTGTCTCTATCTCTGTCTCTCTCCCGGTCTCTATCTCTGTCTCTCCCGAGTCTCTATCTCTGTCTCTTTCCACTCTCAACAAGAGGAAGAAGCGTATTGTATAACTTTGTATACATCATGTAAAGATATGTTTGCCTTAACCCCCCCTCTCTCTTTCTCCTCTCTCTCTCTATCCCGCTCTGTGTAGACACTACTTGTAAGGCGTTTATTGTACAGCTCTGTTTATTTTGTGCAGATATCTGTATTTGCCTTGAGTCATTCCTAATGTGAAGCTATCCTATCTTCCTTGGGACTGATTATGGCTGAGTTATTATAACTCAGTAAGTAGAGCAAGAACATAGACAATACATTCACCCAGTACACAATCACTTGAACCAGGATGATTATGTTGTTCCTCTTCATCCTCACCATCACTTTGGTCAATATGACTGAACTACCAGTCTCTCTCCTCTAGTGTTCTGCCTGTAGGGTTGGGCCTGTAAGGGATGGGGCCTGTAAGGGACGGGGCCAGTAAGGAACGGGGCTGTTCTGGAGGGGCCAGTAAAGGGGGTTAGGGGCAGTAAGGGATGGGGCCTGTAAGGCCTGTAAGGGATGGGGCTGTAAAAGGGATGGGGCCTGTAAGGGATGGGGCCAGTAAGGGATGGGGCCAGTAAGGGATGGGGTAAGGGATGGGGCCTGTAAAGGATGGGGCCTGTAAGGGATGGGGCCTGTGATCTTGGTTACTGGAAGCTCTGCTTTCGTAATAATAGATTATTAAAACTAGTTAAAAATGTATTAGCAATGAAGGGTGGGAGTTTTAGTGTTGTTTGTGTGTGTGTCCTCCCAGCTCTCTCTCCCAGTTGTCCTATTAAAGTTTCAAGAATCGCTGGGAATTCAATTTAATCAGTAGTGCTGAGCCATCAGGTAATTTCTGTTCAAATAATCAACATTTTCAGTTTAGTTTTTTTCCCCTCATCAATCTACACACAATACCACATAATGACAAAGTGAAAACTGGTTTTTAGACATTTTTGCTAATTAATAAAAAATAAAACCCCAAAATACTTTATTTACATAAGCATTCAGACCCTTTGCTATGAGACTCGAAATTGAGCTCAGGTGCATCCTGTTTCCATTAATCATCATTGAGTTGTTTCTACAACTTGATTGAAGTCCACCTGTGGTAWACTTAATTGATTAGACATGATTTGGAAAGACACACACCTGTCTATAAGGTCCCAGAGTTGACAGTGCAAAAACTAAGCCATGAGGTCGAAGGAATTGTCCGTAGAGCTCCGAGACAGGATGGTGTCGAGGCACAGATCTGGGGAAGAGTACCAAAACATTTGTACAGCATTGAAGGTCCCCAAGAACACAGTGACCTCCATCATTCTTAAATGGAAGAAGTTGGAACCACCAAGACTCTTCCTAGAGCTGGCCGCCCGGCCAAACTGAGCAATCGGGGGAGAAGGGCCTTCGTCAAGGAGGTGACCAAGAACCCGATGGTCAATCTGACAGAGCTCCAGAGTTCCTCTGTGGAGATGGGATAACCATCTCTGCAGCACTCCACTAATCAGGCCATTATGGTAGAGTGGCCAGACGGAAGACACTCCTCAGTAAAAGGCACATGACAGATAATTAGCTTTTTTATTTTACTGGACTGATGTTAGGTACCTGCATCTGATGGTCATGGTGCTTTCAAGACAACTGGCAACTCAGAAAAAAACTATGTTCAATTATGAACTCAGTGAACTTCATGTCGAAAAGTCGGAGCTATAGAAAGAAGCTTGAGATTTCGATATGGATGACTGCTCAAACCGATTTTATCTAGTCGGATCTCGTTTTTTTCAGAGTTCCCAGTTGTCTTGAACGCACTGAACTCTGAGATTTCCGAGTTCCCAGTGATTTTGAACARGGCCTTAGTCTCAGCGGAGGGAGAGCAGTAAAGAGTCTGCCTTTCACGGTCCCTGCTCTCTCCTTTCTTTCCTCCAGTGAGAATGACAAGAGAGAGGGGGCAATGTTACACCTGATGGCGAAACTCGAGTTACATCTGCCTCAGGCACAAATTTATGTTGTTCCTATGTCCAGAGAAAGTGAAATACTCCTCGATTTTAAAATATACACGGCGAGCTGCTAATAATTATAAAAACACAGGGCTATAGATACACTTGGATACTCAATCATTGCAGCTGCAGTGCAAGTTGGGAGAAGCACATTTTATGTTTTGCAATAGTGTTGAATAAAAACAGCGTTGACAGTGCTGAATAAGACTTAGACATGAACTCAGTCATGAAAACAGCAGCTCTTTGCTGTATTCTTTGACAGTCTCTCTCTGGTCATTTTTTAAATAGTTATGAAAAGTGACGTAGGCTAGTATAAAACTTTGCTGTGGCCGCGGTGGTAGAAGCTGCCGGAAGGTACGGTGATTTGAGCTATCCGATTGGCCAGTGAAGTAGACACACTCGTTAGGCGGAGTTTGTCTTTTTAGACAAATGAAATGGTTCAAAATGGGAACACTTTGCCTACCCTGTGCGCAGGGCTTCTGAATCAAGTGCACCTACCGCAACAGCACAATACCAAAAAAATGAGCGCCTGCCTTTATGCTTTTATCGTTGGCTTTCTACAAAAACGTTTTGTGATCGACCGGTTGGGGAACACTGAACTAGATAATTTGTTTTCAGGTAGAGTATTTTCAGGTAGAGATACCTCACAAAGAAACTGCTCTCTATGTATCCCCTCTTGATCTCAATTTTTTTCTGTCTCTTATGTAGCAGGCGTAAAAGAAACACAGATCAAACAACTGGCCATGCAATGGATTATGGTCATTATAGTTTTATGCGCTAAACTATGTAGAACATTGGCCTGTTGGAAACTACAACTCCCTACTACATCGCCTAGTTTGGTCATGATCATATTTATCTCCAGAGAAACTACAGCAAAATGTGGGCATTTAGCTGACAGAAGAAAAAAAAATGAAATGGAATTCCAATAATTGAACTGACATCGGTCAATTAGTTGTTTAAAAACCAAAAAATAACTGACCTTTCGGTTAATCGCTCAACAATATAAACCAGTAAATCTTAAATGCTTTTATGATCCATTTGATTTTATATTTGTATTATTAATTTCCCCACTTTTCCTATCTCTCTGCCGTTTCTCTGTACATATCACTCCTTCTTTCTCTCCTTTCTTGTTCCCTCTCGCTTTTATCCACTCTCCTCTCTCTGACCTCCCCCTCTCTCTGACCTCCCCCTCTCTGACCTCCCCCTCTCTCTGACCTCCCCCTCTCTCTGACCGCCCCCTCTTCTCTCTCCATAGGCAAGACGATAATGTGATCTCCTTCAAATCAATACACACCTTTAACTACCCAGCCATATCCCCCCCCATCTCTCACCGCATCCTCAACCTCTCACCCCCCCATATTTTAGAACCCTTGGAGATAAAACGTTTCTGATGTGGAGATGAGATGAATGGTCAAAATCCAGATGGCACTGGCCAATCAGATTCATCCTTGGCTGAAGCAGAAGAGAGCTCAGCCATTAATGTATGAGATAGGCCTTAGAGATAGCCAATGGGCTTTTCTCTTAAAGAGTTTAAATCAATATATTACATTGACTGTCTGGCTGTCTGACTGAATAACTGAGTGAGTGAGTGAGTGAGAMGGCTTTTGAAATACAGGCAGTTTGAACTTCAGTCTCAGGGCCTTTTAACCTTGAAGAACTAACAGGAAGGCCATGAGAGGGCCAGCCATTACACTAGTGGCCCTTTAGCCTTTACTGACCTGTTTCATCTCATATCGCTGGGTTCTTGTCTGTTGGTTGGAGGATATTTTATCCTCGGGCAATGTTAGTGCACTGCACTCTGTCGAAGTGTTAATGTTGAACTTATCGTCTCATCCCAACTCTTCACTAGAGTTTAACTCTGCTTTGTAACACCTGCAATTATCTTGTCTCACACAAACTTATTTTTTTATTTTGCGTTTGTCGAGAGCAACAACTAAACCAAGCCTTCTCTTTGGCAGTCCAGAGTGGAGAGGCTCACTGTTCATGTGTTTCTAGCACCCCTGACTTTAGAGGTAGACATACATTAGAGTTCAGGTGAGGTCTAAGGCCAAACTAAAAAGATGGGTTGGAATCTAAATTATCTAGAGTGTTAGTGGATAGATAGACGTTGTCAATTTGGTATTATTGACCTCCTCTCGGCAGTACTTTACTTGGTTTGGTTAGGGTTGTGTAAATGTCTGTCTTCCTCTCGGCAGTACTTTACTTGGTTTGGTTAGGTTTGTGTAAATGTCTGTCTTCCTCTCGCTTCCGGCAGTACTTTACTTGGTTTGGTTTAGGTTTGTGTAAAGCTGTCTTCCTATCGGCAGTACTTTAACTTTGGTTGGTTAGTGTTGTTGTAAAGTCTGTGCACTTCCTCTCTGCGAGTTACCTTCACTCTACTTTGTTTGGTGAGGTTTGGTTTGTGATTCTGCCTGAATTCTGAATACCGCACAAAGAAAGGCTACACATCTCCACATCTCCTTCCAACATAATCTGGCCAAGATGACAGGGATTTAGTAACTACTTTCTTCCTATCGCTCTCTCCCCATCTCTCTTTCTAATTTCCCTCTCTCCCATCTCTCTTCTAATTTCCTCTCCCATTCTCTCTTTCTAATTCCTCTCCCATCTCTCTTCTAATTTCCCTCTCTCCCATCTCTCTTTCTAATTTACTCTCCCCATCTCTCTTTCTAATTTCCCTCTCTCCCATCTCTTTTCTAATTTCCTCTCTCCCCATATCTCTCTTTCTAATTTCCCTCTCCCCATCTCTCTTCTAATTTCCCTCTCTCACCATCTCTCTTTCTAATTTCCTCTCTCCATATCTCTCTTTCTAATTTCCCTCTCTCACCATCTCTCTTTCTAATTCCCTCTCCCATCCTGCTTTCTAATTTCCCTCTCTCACCATCTCTCTTTCTAATTTCCCTCTCTCCCATATTCTCTTTCTAATTTCCCTCTCTCACCATCTCTTCTTCTATTTCCCTTCCCCATCTCTCTTTCCTAATTTCCCTCTCTCACCATCCTCTCTTTCTAATTTCCCTCTCTCCCATATCTCTCTTTCTAATTTCCCTCTCTCACCCATCTCTCTTTCTAATTCCCTCCTCTCACCATCTCTCTTTCTAATTTCCCTCTCTCCCCATATCTCTCTTTTCTATTTCCCTCTCCCCATCTTCTTCTAATTCCCTCTCTCACCATCTCTCTTTCTAATTTCCCTCTCCATCCTCTCTTTCTATTTTCCCTCTCTCCACCATCTCTCTTTCTAATTTCCCTCTCTCACCATCTCTCTTTCTAATTTCCTCCCCTCTTTCTCTCTCATTGTTTTTTCAACTTTGAAATACTCTTTTTAGATGAACCTCATTCACCGTCGGAGGAAACTCCACACCCAGTCTGGGCATGGGAGGGGAGGTCTGACAGACACAGTCAAGGTGTGGGGAGGGAGGTGTGGGGGAGGGAGGATGGAGAAGAAAGAAGGTGTGGGGAGAGTGAGGGATGAGAAAGAAGTGTGGGGAGAGTGAGGGATGGAGAAAAAGGTGTGGGGGAGGGAGGGATGGAGAAATAAGGAAGGTGTGGGAGGGAGGTGTGGGGGAGGAAGGATGGAGAAATAAGGAAGGTGTGGGGAGGAGGTGTGGGGGAGGGAGGGATGGAGAATAAGGTGTGGGGGAGGGAGGGATGGAGAAATAAGGTGTGGGGGAGGGAGGGATGGAGAAATTAAGGTGTGGGGGAGGGAGGATGGAGAATTAAGGTGTGGAGAGAGGGAGGATGAGTAAGAAAGTGTGGGGAGAGGGGGGGATGGAGAAGGAAGGTGTGTGGAGAGGGAGGGATGGAGTAAGAAGGTGTGGGAGAGGGAGGGAGGAGTAAGAAGTGTGGGAGAGGGGGGATGGAGAAGGAAGGTGTGTGGAGAGGGGGGGTGGAGTAAGAAGGTGTGGGAGAGGGGGGGATGGAGAAGGAAGGTGTGTGGAGAGGGAGGGATGGAGTAAGAAGGTGTGGGGGGAGGGAGGGATGAAGTAAGAAGGTATGGGGAGAGGGAGGGATGGAGAAAGAAGGTGTGAGAGAGGGAGGGATGGAGTAAGAAGGTGTGGGGGAGGGAGGGATGAGTAAGAAGGTTGTGAGGAGAGGGAGGGATGGAGTAAGAAGGTGTGAGGAGAGGGAGGGATGGAGTAAGAAGGTGTGAGGAGAGGAGGGATGGATAAATAAGGTGTGAGGAGAGGGATGGGAGGAGGGAGAGATAGGAGGAAGGGGTGGGGGAGAGGAGGATGAGTAAGAAGGTGTTGGGGGAGGGAGGGATGGAGTAAGAAGGTATGGGGAGAGGGAGGATGGAGAAAAGAAGGTGGTGAGGAGAGGGAGGGATGGAGTAAGAAGGTGTGGGGGAGGGAGGGATGGAGTAAGAAGGTGTGAGGAAGGGGGGATGAGAATAAGGTGTGAGGAGAGGGAGGGATGGAGAAATAGGTGTGTGGAGAGGAGGATGGAGAAATAAGGTGTGAGGAGAGGAGGGATGGAGAATAAGGTGTGTGGGAGGAGGGATGGAGAAAGAAGGTGTGAGAGAGGAGGGATGGAGAAATAAGGTGTGTGGGGAGGGAGGGATGGAGTAAGAAGGTGTGAGGAGAGGGAGGGATGGAGAAAGAAGTGTGTGGGGAGGGAGGGATGGAGAAATAAGGTGTGTGGGGAGGGAGGGATGGAGTAAGAAGGTGTGGGGAGAGGGAGGGATGGAGAAAGAAGGTGTGAGAGAGGGAGGGATGGAGAATAAGGTGTGTGGGGAGGGAGGGATGGAGTAAGAAGGTGTGGGGAGGGGAGGGATGGAGAAAGGAGGTGTGAGGAGAGGGAGGGATGGAGTAAGAAGGTGAGAGAGGGGGGGATGGAGAAAAGAAAGGTGTGGGGAGAGGGTAGGGATGGAGAAGGTGTGGGGAGAGGGAGGGATGGAGTAAGAAGGTATGAGGAGAGGGGGGGATGGAGTAAGAAGGTGTGGGGAGAGGGAGGGATGGAGTAAGAAGGTATGAGGAGAGGGAGGGATGGAGAAAGCCCACTGACCCTCTCTGTATGTTAATTCTATTACCATATCTACCATAAAGATTTTCTCACTTCTTCCTTTCATTAGAACTATTCATTATGTATTTATGCTTCCATGTAAGTGATAACAATTACCCCCCCCCCCTTTTCCCTCTGTTCCCCAGTGCATATATATTGAAGAAAAAGTCAGGTCTGTGTGCGTGTGCTCAGCATAGATGAGCATATTTCCATACCCCATCACTATTCCCTAGAGGGGAACTCCGGTAGAGAACATGTGCAGGCAGAAGACGAATGGAGGGGAGAGGAGACGTGACATACACACACGCAGTCGCACACATGCACACTCCTGAGCATATGCACACACACAGTCACACACACACACAGTCACACACATCCTACCCACACAGTTCCACACACCCGATATCTGGTCTTGCTGTTGGTTTGTCTTGGTAAGCAAATAGAGAGTGGTAGGGAGCAGCGCCCCAGTGTGAGTGTGTGATTGGTTTATGATGGGGTTGAGGACCCCGACCAACATCTTCCTCGATTCCCTTTGATTCAGCTCTGTCCTCTGCTTCCTGTCTGTCTTTCTGTCTGTCTGTCTGCTCTGGATTTACACTGTCTGCTTCACAACACCACACATCCATCCACAGCCTTTTACACTACACTACTCTCCACCATCAATATGATATCTGGACCAGCAATCTGAGTTGTTGTTGTAGTAGTAAAGTCATTTCACCCAGGCTTCTTTCTGTCTGTTTGGCAGACAAGATGAGATGTGTGTGTGTGATTTAAATCCCCTCAAGGAGCACACACACACCATCTCCATCAGATAAGTAATCAGCATCAGCTCAAAACAGGACTGGCAGTTACAGTTCCTATTGATCAGAAAAGCTCACCTCAGATTGCGTCTGGCTCTAGTCGTCTGCCATGTGCACTATATATACAAAGGTATGTGGACCCCTCAAATTAGTGGATTGTGCTATCTTAGCCACACCCGTTGCTGAAAGGGGTATAAAATCGAGCACACAGCCATGCAATCTAGAATGGCCTTACTGAAGAGCTGTGACTTTCAACGTGGCAAAATCATAGGACGTCATCTTTCCAAGAAGTCAATTCGTAAAATTTCTGCCCTGCTAGACCTGTCCCCGGTCAACTGTAAGTTCTGTTATTGTGAAGTGGAAATGTCTAGGAGCAGGCCACACAAGTGGTAGGCCTCACAAGCTCACAGAACGGGACCGCCGAGTGCTGAAGCATGTAAAAATCGTATGTCCTCGGTTGCAACAGTCACTACCGAGTTCCAAACTGCCACTGGAAGCTACGTCAGCACAAGAACTGTTCATCGGGAGCTTCATGAAATGGGTTCCCATGGCCGAGCAGCTGCACACAAGCCTAAGATCACCATGTTCAATGCCAAGCGTCGGCTGGAGTGGTGTAAAGTTTGCCATTGGACTCTGGAGCAGTGGAAACGCGTTTTCTGGAGTGATGAACCATGCTTCACCATCTAGCAGTCCGACAGACGAATCTGGGTTTGGCGTATGCCAGGAGAACGACATCTGCCCGAATGCATAGTGCCAACTGTAAAGTTTGGTGGAGGAGGAATAATGGTCTGGGGCTGTTTTTCATGGTTCGGGCGAGGCCCCTTAGTTTGGGTGAAGGGAAATCTTAGCGCTACAGTGTTCAATGACATTCTAGACGATTTTGTGCTTCCAACTTTGTGGCAACAGTTTGGGGAAGGACCTTTCCTGTTTCAGCATTACAATGCCCCTGTGGACAAAGCGAGATCCATACAGAAATTGTTTGTCAAGATTGAACTTGACTGGCCTGCACAGAGCCCTGACCTCAACCCCAGTGAACACATTTGGGATGAATTGGAGCGCCGACTGCGAGCCAGGTCTAATGGCCCAACATCAGTGCCTGACCTCACTAACGCTCTTGTAGCGTAAGTAAGTCCCCGCAACAATGTTCCAAAATCTAGTGGAAGGGTCCAGGTTGCCATAGGCAGACCTGGCTATCAAGAGAAGACAGGATATGTGCCCACTGTCCACAAATTGAGGTGTAACTGAGCTGCACTTCCTAACCTCCTGCTAAATGTATGATAACATTAGAGACTCATATTTTCCACAGATCACACAGACCCAGAAATAATTTGAAAACCAATCAAACATCGATAAACTACAATATCTGTTACACCGATAAATCCACGATAATTAGAGAATTTCTATAAGCATTTCTCTACGGCTGGCCATGCTTTCCTCCTGGCTACCCCAACCCCGGCCAACAGCTCCGCACCCCCCGCAGCTACTTGTCCAAGACTCCCCAGCTTCTCCTTCAACCAAATCCAGATTGCAGATGTTCTGAAAGATCTGCAAAACCTGGACCCGTACAAATCAGCTGGGCTAGACAATCTGGACCCTRTCTTTCTAAAATGATCCGCCGCCATTGTTGCAACCCCTATTACCAGTCTGTTCAACCTCTCTTTTGTATTGTCCGAGATGCCTAAAGATTGGAAAGATGCCGCGGTCATCCCCCTTCTTCAAAGGGGGTGACACTCTAGACCCAAGCTGTTACAGACCTATATCCATCCTGCCCTGCCTTTCTAAAGTCTTCGAAAGTGTAACGGCTGTCGTAGTCGTTCTCCTCCTCAGACGAGGAGGAGCATGGATCGGACCAAGATGCAGAGTAGTTAGTGTTCATTATTTAATGAAAAATCAACAAAACACTTCAAAATACAAAACCAACAAACGTGACAAACCCGAAACAAATCGGAAATATTGGCTGGATTCACAGATGTTTATCTTTCATTTGCTGTACACCATGTATTTTTCATAAATGTTTTATGATGAGTATTTAGGTATTTCACGTTGCTCTCTGTAATTATTCCGGCTGCTTTGGTGTATTTTTTATGGTAGCTGCAATGTAAAACTATGATTTATACCTCAAATATGCACATTTTCGAACAAAACATAGATTTATTGTATAACATGTTATAAGACTGTCATCTGATGAAGTTGTTTTTGGTTAGTGACTAATTATATCTCTATTTGGTCGGTTTTGTGATAGCTACCTAATGCGGTAAAAAAATTGTGAAAATATGCGGTTGAGTCTTTGCTATTGTGGTTAGCTAATAGAAATACATATTGTGTTTTCGCTGTAAAACATTTTAAAATCGGAAATGATGGCTGGATTCACAGATGTGTACTTTCATTTGCTGTATTGGACTTGTGATTTCATGATATTTATATGCGTATTTACTTGTGGCGCTATGCTAGGCTATGCTAGTCAGCTTTTTACTGATGAGGATGCCCCTGGATCCGGGATGGTGATGAAGTAGAATTAACTAACCTCCAAACGAGCTTCAATGCCATCAACAACTCCTTCCGTGGCCTCCAACTGCTCTGAAAAGCTAGTAAAACTAATATGCTTTTTCAACGTTCGCTGTCGGCACCGCCCGAATCGACTAGCATCACTACTCTGGATGGTTTGACTTAGAATATGTGGACAACTACAAATACGAGGTGTCTGGCTAGACTGTAAACTCTCCTTCCAGACTCATATTAAACATCTCCAATCCAAAATTAAATCTAGAATGGCATCCTATTTCGCAGCAAAGCCTCCTTCACCCC
>NC_036872.1:32955711-32973324 GCF_002910315.2 Salvelinus sp. IW2-2015 | reverse complement strand
ACCCGAAAACAGTCCTGTGTGCCCAAACACATCACAGGAAAACAAACACCACAACAACACAAGTGAAACGCCGCTGCCTAAGTATGATTTCTCAATCAGGGACAACGATGAAGCGATCCTGATTGAGGAATCATACCAGGCCGAACACCAAATCCAACATAGAAAATCAACCATAGACAACCCACCCAACTCACGCCCTGACCAACTAAAATTAAATACAAGACAAGAGGAAAACAGGTCATGGGCCGAACGTACGAGCAGAGAGAAATCATTATCCCCTTTTATGAGGGTGAGAGCTCTTCCGCCGGTAGCAGCACTCTAATACGAAAAATCGTCTAGGGAGGGTTCTGGGTGGGACAGACTCTGTCCCAGGGATGGCGGGCTCTGGCGCTGGTTGTGGTCCCCGCCCCACCATAGTCAACCCCGCTTCCGTGGCCTCCTCCCAATATCCACCCTCCATGTCAATCCCACTATTCCAAAGGGCAGTAACAGACTGAGGGGTAGCACCTGACTGAGGGGCAGCACCGGACTGAGGGGCAGCACCGGACTGAGGGGCAGCACCGGACTGAAGGCGGATCCTGGCTGGCTGGCTCTTGGCGATCTGGCTGGCAGAAGGCTCTGGCGGATCCTGTGGCAGAAGGCTCTGGCGGGATCCTGGCTGGCGGAAGGCTCTGGCGGATTCTGGCTGCGGAAGGCTCTGGCGGATCTGGCTGGCTGGCTCCGGCAGCTCCTGCTGGACGGCTCCGGCTGATCCTGGCTGACGGCTCCGGCTGGTCCTGGCTGGATGGTCCGGCTGGTCCTGGCTGGACGGCTCCGGCTGGTCCTGGCTGGACGGCTCCGGCGTCTGGGACGCTCCGGCTGGTCTGGCTGGACGGTTCCGGCTGGTCCTGGCTGGCGGCTACCGGCTGGTCCTGGTGGACGGCTGGAACTCGGGACAGACGGGCAGCTCAGGACAGACGGGCAGCTCTGACGGCTCGGGACAGACAGGCAGCGCTGGGCAGGCAGATAGTTCAGACAATGATGGGCAGGCAGACAGTTCAGGCAGCGCTGAGCAGGCAAGCAGCGCAGGCGGCGTTGGGCATACGGCCGACTCTGACCTGCTGAGGCGCCAGTAGGCCTGGTGCGTGGTGCCGGAACTGGAGGCACTGGGCTGGAGACACGCACCACAGGGAGAGTGCGTGGAGGAGGAACAGGGCTCTGGAAACGCACTGGAAGCCTGGTGCGTGGTGTCGGCACTGATGGTACTGGGCTGGGGTGGGAGGTGGCGCCGGATATACCGGCCATGAAGGAGGACACGCGCTCTTGAGCACCGAGCTCCCAACCTTACAGGTTGAATGGTCCCCGTAGCCCTGCCAGTGCAGCGAGGTGGAATAGCCGCACTGGGCTATGCTGGCGAACCGGGGACACCCTCTGTAAGGCTGGTGCCATGTACGCCGGCCCGAGGAGACGTACTGGAGGCCAGTATGTTTGGGCCGGCTTCATGGCACCCGGCTCGATGCCCAACACTAGCCTACCAGTGCGGCAAGGTGGAATAGCCCGCACTGGGCTAAGCACGCGTACTGGGACACCGTGCGCTTTACCGCATAACACGGTGTCTGACCAGTACGACGCCCTCTCACTCCACGGTAAGCCCGGGAGTTGGCTCAGGTATCCTACCGGCTTCGCAACACTCCCCTTTAGCCCCCCCCCCCCCCAAGAAATTTTTGGGTGAGCCTCTCGGGCTTCCAGCCGCTCTGCCTTGCTTTCGCCTCATAATACCTCCTCTCCGCTTTCGCTGCCTCCAGCTCCGCTGGGGCGGCGACCTCCTCTGGCTCTGCCAGGGTCCTTTTCCGTCTAGGATTTCCTCCCATGTCCATTCCTCTTTTCCCCATTGCTGTTGTTCTTGCCGTCCTTCTCCACTCCGCTTGGTCCTTTTATGGTGGGTGTTTCTGTAACGGCTGTCGTAGTCGTTCTCCTCCTCAGACGAGGAGGGCATGGATCGGACAAGATGCAGAGTAGTTAGTGTTCATTATTTAATGAAAATCAACAAAACACTTCAAAATACAAAACCAACAAACGTGACAAACCCGAAACCCGTGTTAAAAATCTAACACAGAGGTTGCATTAAGAACTAAAGTTTATGATGAGTTATTTGATTAGATTAGGTGACTGTCCAAAATATCTCCGGAGAATTTTGTGCTTTTGGCTACGTATTCACATTGTAAACCACGATTTGTACCGCTAAATATGCACATTTTCGAACAAAACATATATGTATTGTGTACATGATGTTATAGGACTGTCATCTGATGAAGTTTGTCAAGGTTAGTGAATAATTTAATACTTTTGCTGGTTTTTGCGATCGCTACCTTTTGCTGCTGATAATGCGGTTGTGTGTTTGGCTATTGTGGTAAGCTAATATAATGCTATATTGTGTTTTCGCTGTAAACACTTAAAAATCGGAAATATTGGCTGGATTCACAAGATGTTTATCTTTCATTTGCTGTACACCATGTATTTTCATAAATGTTTTTATGATGAGTATTTAGGTATTTCACGTTGCTCTCTGTAATATTCCGGCTGCTTGTGTGATATTTTTTATGGTAGCTGCAATGTAAAACTATGATTTATACCTCAAATATGCACATTTTCGAACAAAACATAGATTTATTGTATAACATGTTATAAGACTGTCATCTGATGAAGTTGTTTCTTGGTTAGTGACTAATTATATCTCTATTTGGTCGGTTTTTTGTGATAGCTACCTAATGCGGTAAAAAATTGTGAAAATATCGGTTGAGTCTTTGCTATTGTGGTTAGCTAATAGAAATACATATTGTGTTTTTCGCTGTAAAACATTTTAAAATCGGAAATGATGGCTGGATTCACAAGTGTGTAACTTTCATTTGCTGTATTGGACTTGTGATTCATGATATTTTATTGCTAGTATTTACTTGTGGCGCTATGCTAGGCTATGCTAGTCAGCTTTTTACTGATGAGGATGCCCCTGGATCCGGGATGGTGATGAAGTAGAATTAACTAACCTCCAAACGAGCTTCAATGCCATACAACACTCCTTCCGTGGCCTCCAACTGCTCTGAAAAGCTAGTAAAACTAAATGCATTGCTTGCCAAACATACCCTCGTAAAACTGACTATCCTACCGATCCTCGACTTCAGCGATGTCATTTACAAAATAGCCTCCAACACTCTACTCAGCAAACTGGATGCAGTCTATCACAGTGCCATCTGTTTTGTCGCCAAAGCCCCATATACCACCCACCACTGCGACCTGTATGCTCTCGTCAGCTGGCTCTCGCTACATATTCGTCGCCAGGCCCACTGGCTCCAGGTCATCTATAAGTCTTTGCTAGGTAAAGCTCCGCCTTATCTCAGCTCACTGGTCACCATAACAACACCCACCCGTAGCACGCGCTCCACCATGTATATCTCARTGGTCATCCCCAAAGTCAACACCTATTTTGGCCACCTTTCCTTCCAGTTCTCTGCTGCCAATGACTGGAACGAATTGCAAAAATCGCTGAAGCTGGAGACTTATATTTCCCTCACTAACTTTAAACATCAGGTATCTGAGCAGCTAACCGATCGCTGTACATAGCCCATCTGTAAATAGTCCATCCACTCTACCTACCTCATCCCCATATTGTTTCTATTTACGTTTGTGCTCTTTTGCACACTAGTATTTTTACTTGCACATCACCATCTGCACATCTATGACTCCAGTGTTAAATTGCTAAATTGTAACTATTTCGCTACTATGGCCTATTTATTGCCTTACCTCACGCCATTTGAACACACTGTATATAGACTCTCTTTTTTCTATTGTGTTATTGACTGTACGCTTGTTTATTCCATGTGTAACTCTGTGTTGTTGTTTGTGTCGCACTGCTTTGCTTTATCTTGGCCAGGTCGCAGTTGTAAATGAGAACTTGTTCTCAACTAGCCTAGCAGGTTTATGAAAGGTGAAATATATATATTTTTTAAACATGCTGACTAGACCGGGCACGTGCCTGCATCCGCAAATGTGCGCATGTTGATTTTTTTTATCCATCTACACCAGATGTGATCAGGACACGCAGGTTGAAATATCAAAACGAACTCTGAACCAAATATATTAATTCATGGACAGGTCGAAACACATGACACATTCATGGCCATTTAGCCAGCTAGCTTACTGCTGCTAGATAATTTGTCCAGGGATATAAACATTGGGTTTTTATTTTGCCTGAAATGCACAAGGTCCTTTTTTTTCTTAACACCAGCTAACTCTAACAGTAAATCGCCATAATGGCATTGTTGCATCTTCGGTAGAAGAGTTTTGAAATTCCTGAATTTACTGAGACCATGACCTATGTGTACATTTATGAACATACTTTGCTGGTGTAAAACCATATATGAAAACATGATACATATMTTCAAAGCTGGGAAACAGCCCTTTCAAATTATATGACATGCAGTAGCACCACATCAATCAAATGGTAATCTGTTAAGAAAACAACTGCCATTTACACATTTTCCTAATAACTTAGAGCTTATTGAGTCTTATTTATTTTGTAAGGATTGTTCATCTGAAATCAGAATTGTAATACCTTTTACTGTGAATGAATTACAACCGAATATTGTGTGATCAGACACTTTCTTATCCGGATAGTGTATTATGTCTATACTGGACATTCGGAAAGTATTTTGACCCTTTGACTTTTTCCACCTTTTGTTACTTTACAGCTGTGTTCTAAAATTGATTAAATTATTTGTTTTCCTCATCAATCTACACACAATACCCCATAATGACAAAGTGAAAACAGGTTTAGACATGTATGCTAATTAATAAAAAATAAAACCCAGAAATACTCTATTTACATAAGCATTCAGACCCTTTGCTATGAGACTCGAAATTGAGCTCACGTTCATCCTGTTTCCATTGATCATCCTTGAGATGTTTCTTCAACTTATGTAATGAACAGCCAATGTTAACTTGTTTAATGTGAGGCTATGAGAGACAATTGCAAATTAGTCTGACATAATTTATATTCTCTCACCACCACTAGTGACATGGATGTGCTTGATACATGTTGCATCAGAGCTTCTTAAAGCCAAGGGGCGTGGTCAAAAGTGCGCACCTCATCTCTGCTGTCACATGCAACCTGATCGATATTTGTTTTTAATGCAGACGAGAGCACAGAATCAGATAACTATGAGTTTTAACGATAGGAGGGAGACGGCACAGTATTCCCTTTGAGACAGGAACCAAAACTCCTCCATAGTGACCCGTGAATGTGTTGTCTGCAGCATTCGGTCACATGACAGCTCGATCAGCTGTTTGATTTCACTTGCCGGCATGTCAACTGAGCCAGGATCACAGTCAAATGGATTTCGCTGATTCAGTCACTCATCTGTATAATTATAATTATTTTGCCTCAGTTCGTTCAGTTTCCCAAATATGTCTGTTACATAGGCAAGGAGACACACTTTTTTTTACATCCATTGTGAATGACAACTGTTCCTCTCTCAAATAGAAAAATATTTTCAACACTACGAAATAGAGCATTGTCATGCTGTGATCCCATATCTCCACATAGTTTTGTGAACGGGTGTGCACGATGTAGTTTACATTGGAAGTTACCTGCTGCATATCTCAGAGTTCTGTGCTCAGCTCTTTTGCCCCCAGTTGCTCTCGGTGTATCATACAATACATCCATATGGCAGATCGAGACACATTCATAACTAGAGTACAGAGGCCTGCCCGCGGTCCCACCATAGATTGAGCCCCATCTGTGCAAAAGCCCACCATTCACTCCCATGGAATCTGTTTTTCGTCAATTCTTTAGCCATGCAGAACACTGAACATCACCGGTGCCATTTCATGCTTGGGAATCGCGAGACAAGAACAGTATGTCCTTGTGAATAGCATCCCCGACTTTTAGCAAACAAAATAAAATGAATGGGCATAAAACTCCAAAGAGCTTAATAAGAATTTGTTATTCACTGACTTGCCTAGTTAAATAAAGGTTAAATAAATAAAATAAATAAATTCCGTCATGTGGCCAAACGGTTTGCTGATGTCAACATTGTGAACAGAGTGCCCCATGGTGGAGGTTGGGTTATGGTATGTGCAGGCATAAGCTACAGACAAGGAGCACAATTGCATTTTATCAATGGCAACTTGAATGCACAGAGATACAGTGACGAGATCCTGAGGCCCATTGTGAGACCCATTTTTTTTAAAGGTATCTGTGACCCACAGATGCATATCTGTATTCCCAGTCATGTGAAATCCACATATTGGGGCCCTATGCATTTATTTCAATTGACTGATTTCCTTATATGAACTTTAACTCAGTAAAATCTTTGAAATTGTTGAATGTTGCATTTATATTTTTGTTCAGTATAGTTAGGGCAGAGATCTGTATTTAATGACGAGATGCTCATGTCTCCACCCTAACAATGGGAGTCGCTCTCCCAAAGGCAGGAAGGCAGGCCTGCATATTAAGCCCATAGAAAGGCATTGGGTTTATTGTGGACAGATCTAGGCAAGAGGCAAGCCTCTTCCTCTATGGTTAGGGTAGGAGTGGGCAGCTATGTTTTTGTAGTTGCCTAGCAGCATCCAGGACCTTCCTTGTTGTAAAGTCCAGTAAGACAATCTGTATAGTAGAGAATTTGGGCCTAGTTACTGTTGCTAGGCCTAGTTACTGTTGCTTGGCCTAGTTACTGTTACTAGGCCTAATTACTGTTGCTAGGCCTGAAAGTACCTTGTCTTGAACATTATGTCCCTGTTGTATAACAGCTTCAAGAGAATGGGAAGTAAACTTTAACATGGTTATAAAAGGCTTGGCTTTGGGGAAAGAGTTGGAACACATACCAGAAAAGTGATATAGTAGGAGTAATGTAAAACACATAAAAATACATTGTAGTTAGTAGAGGACACACACACACACGGGACTCATGTAAAATGCTTGTCAAAGCCTTTGTAATAGTACTGCTAAACAGACTTGAAATGAGTGTTTGACATTGTGAAATATAGCCTAGTCTCAAGAGCTTTGTTCCTCTGTCCTGTACTTTCTTCACCTGTTAGCAGTAGTTACCTATATGTTGTAATGATAATGAATAATATACAGTACCAGTCAAAAGTTGAAACACACCTACTCATTCAAGGGTTTTTCTTTATTTTTAAKATTTTCTACATTGTAGAATAATAGTGAAGACATCAAAACTATGAAATAACACATATGGAATCATGTAGTAACCAAAAAAGTGTTAAACAATTGAAAATGTATTTTAGATTCTTCAAAGTAGCCACACTTCGCCTTGATGACAGCTTTGCACACTCTTGGCATTCTCTCAACCAGCTTCATAAGGAATGCTTTTCCAACAGTCTTGAAGGAGTTCCAACATATGCTGAGCACTTGTTGGCTGATTTTCCTTCCCTCTGCTGTCCAACTCATCCCTAACCATCTCAATTGGGTTGAGGTCGGGTGATTGTGGAGACCAAGTCATCTGATGCAGCCCTCCATCACTCTCCTTCTTGGTCAAATAGCCCTTACACAGCATGGAGGTGTGATTTTGGTCATTGTCCTGGAGAAAAACAAATGATCGTCCCACTAAGCGCAAACCAGATGAGATGGCATATCACTGCAGAATGCTGTGCTAGCCATGCTGGTTAAGTGTGCCTTAAATTCTAAATAAATCACAGACAGTGTCACCAGCAAAGCACCCCCACACAATCACACCTCCTCCTCCATGCTTCACAGTAGGAACCAACAAGTGTGGAGATCATCTGTTCACCTACTCTGCGTCTCACAAAGAAACGGCYGTTAGAACCAAAAATGTCAAATTTGGACTCCAGACCAAAAGCCACATTTCCACCAGTCTAATATCCATTGCTCGTGTTTCTTGGCCCAAGCAAGTCTCTTCTTATTATTGGTGTCCTTTCGTAATTGTTTCTTTGCAGAAATTTGACCACAAAGGCCTGATTCACACAGTCTCCTCTGAACAGTTGATGTTGAGATGTGTCTGTTACTTGAACTCTGTGAAGCATTTATTTGGGCTGCAATTTCTGAGGCTGATTAACTTCTCTAGGGTAGGGGGCAGCATTCTGAATTTTGGATGTAAAGCATGCCCATATTAAACTGCCTGCTTCTCGTGCCCAGAAGATATGATATGCATATAAAGTTAAAGTTTCCAAAACTGTTAAAATAGTGTCTGTGAGTATAACAGAACTGATTTGGCAGGCAAAAACCTGAGAAAAATCCATTCGGGAAGTATTTTTTGGGGGYTTTTGTAGTTTTCTATTCAATGCCATTACAGTATCCATTGACTTAGGACTCAAATTGCAGTTCCTATGCCTTCCACTAGATGTCAACAGTCTTTAGAAATAGTTTCAGGCTTGTATTCTGAAAAATGAGGAAGTAAGAGCAGTCTAAATGAGTGGACCCTAAAGTGTCGCAGAGCTTTTTCATCCGCGTGACCGAGAGAGTGCCTTTCTTGTTTACCTTTTATATTGACGACGTTATTGTCCGGTTGAAATATTATCAATTATTTAGGCCAATAACAACCTGAGGATTGAATATAAACATCGTTTGACATGTTTCTATGAACTTTACGGATACAATTTTGTTTTTGTCTGCCTGTTTTGACTACGTTTGAGCCTGTGGATTACTGAAGAAAACGCGAACAAAACTGAGTTTTTTGGATATTAAGAGACGTTATCGAACAAAAGGAACATTTATTGAGTAAATTAATGTCTGCTGAGTGCAACCATAGGAAGATCATCAAAGGTAAGGGATTCATTTTATCTCTATTTCTGACTTGTGTAACTCTTCTACTTGGCTGGTTACTGTTTGTAATGATTTGTCTGCTGGGCTATGTTCTCAAATAATCATAAGGTATGCTTTTGCCGTAAAGCATTTTTTAAATCTGACAACGTGGTTGGATTCACAAGAAGTTCATCTTTAAACCTATGTAAAATATGTTTTGTTTTCGGAATTTTTATAATGAGTATTTCTGTATTTGAATTTGGCGCCCAGCAGTTTCACTGGCTGTTGAAGAGGTGGGACGCTAACGTCTCATGTACCCAAGAGAGGTTAATGAACTTATCCTCTGCAGCAGAGGTAACTCTGGGTCTTCCTTTCTTGTGGCGGTCCTCATGAGAGCCAGTTTCATCAGAGTGCTTGATGGTTTTTGCGACTGCACTTGAATAAACTTTTAAAGTTCTTGACATTTTCCGTATTGTCTGACCTTCATATCTTAACTTCTTTGGGGTAGGAGGCAGCATTTTCACGTCCGGATGAAAAGCGTGCCCAGAGTAAACTGCCTGCTACTCAGGCCCAGATCCTAGGATATGCATATTATTAGTATATTTGGATAGAAAACACTCTGAAGTTTCTAAAACTGTATGAATGATGTCTGTGAGTATAACAGAACTCATATGGCAGGCAAAAACCTGAGAACAAATCCAACCAGGAAGTGGAAAATCTGAGGTTTGTAGGTTTTCAACTCTTTGCTTATCCAAGATACAGTGTCTATGGAGTCATGTTGAACTTCCTAAGGCTTCCACTAGATGTCAACAGTCTTTAGAACCTTGTCTGATGCTTCTACTGTGAAGTGGGGGCGAATGAGAGAAGATTGAGTAAGGTCTCTCCCAGAGTACCACAAGCTGACCATGCGCTGACCATGCGAGAGTTAGCTGCGTTCCATCGCATTGCTGAAGACAAAGGAATTCTTCGGTTGGAACATTATTGGAGATTTATGTTAAAAACATCCTAAAGATTGATTCTATACATCGTTTGACATGTTTCTATGGACTGTAAAGGAACTTTTTGGACTTTTCGTCCTTACTTTCCGCTGGACTTGCACGCGCGTCGTGAGTTTAGATTGTGTATTGAACGCACAAACAACAAGGAGGAATTTGGACATAAATGATGGACATTATCGAACAAAACAAATATTTATTGTGGAACTAGGATTCCTGGGAGTGTATTCTGATGAAGATCATCAAAGGTAAGTGAATATTTATAATGCTATTTCTGACTTCTGTTGACTCCAACATGGCGGATATCTCTTTGGGTTGATTTGTCGTCTGAGCGCCGTACTCAGATTATTGCATGGTTTGCTTTTTCCTTAAAGTTTTTTTGAAATCTGACACAGCGGTTGCATTAACTATGATTGCAATCAACAGAACAAGTCCGTACAGTATCCGGCCAGCATTCAGGTGTTATTATTATCAGCATTATTGTCTGTAATGACTGTTACTCTGTTTGACGCTGTTCAGCTACACACACCATCACCAATACCATCCACCATCACCATCCCCACCACTACCGTCACCAATACTCCAACACCATCACCAGCACCATCACAAACACCATCGCCACCATCACACCCAGGGTAAACAGTGGGTTGTGAAATATATTTAATTCACCATAATTTGTAGGGTAAACAGTGGGTTGTGATATATATTTAATTCACCATAATGTGCAGGGTAAACAGTGGGTTATGATACAGATTAATACACCATACTGTGCAGGGTAAACAGTGGGTTATGATAACAGATTTCATTCACCATAATGTGCAGGGTAAACAGTGGGTTATGACACAGATTTAATTCACCATAATGTGCAGGGTAACAGTGGGTTATGATACAGATTTAATTCACCATAATGTGCAGGGTAAACAGTGGGTTGTGATCTAGATTTAATTCACCATAATGTGCAGGTAAACAGTGGGTATGATACAGATTTAATTCACCATAATGTGCAGGGTAACAGTGGGTTATGATACAGATTTAATTCACCATAATGTGCAGGGTAAACAGTGGGTTATGACACAGATTTAATTCACCATAATGTGCAGGGTAAACAGTGGGTTGGATCTAGATTTAATACACCATACTATGCAGGGTAAACAGTGGGTTGTGATCTAGATGTAATACACCATCCTGTGGCAGGGTAAACAGTGGGTTGTGATCTAGATTTAATACCCATACTGTGCAGGGTAAACAGTGGGTGTGTGACACAGATTATACACCATACTGTGCAGGGTAACAGTGGGTTGTGATCTAGATTTAATACCCCATACTGTGCAGGGTAAACAGTGGGTTGTGATCTAGATTTAATCCCATACTGTGCAGGGGAAACAGTGGGTTGTGATCTAGATTTAATACACCATACTGTGAGGGTAAACAGTAGGTTGTGATCTAGATTTAATCACCATACTGTGCAGGGTAACAGTGGGTTGTGATCTAGATTTAATACACCATACTGTGCAGGGTAAACAGTGGGTTGTGATCTAGATTTAATACACCATACTGTGCAGGGTAAACAGTGGGTTGTGATCTAGATTAATACACATACTGTGCAGGGTAAAAGTGGTTGTGATCTAGATTTAACACATACTGTGCTGTAAACAGTGGGTTTGTGATCTAGATTTATCACCATACTGTGCAGGTAAACAGTGGTTGTGTGGATAAAGAGTCTTACAGGCAGGTTGTTTTCTGCTCTTTAGATAATACATATTGTTAGGCTACAGGTAGCGGCTTTGCTTTTGAATGTGGCGTGTGTGTGTGTGTGTGTGTGTGTGTGTGTGTGTGTGTGTGTGTGTGTGTGTGTGTGTGTGTGTGTGTGTGTTTGTGTGTGGGGTGTGTGCTTAGTGGGGTGGTGTGTCGTGTGTGGGGTGTGGGTGTGTTTTGTGTGTGTGTGTGTGTGTGTGTGTGTGTGTGTGTGTGTGTGTGTGTGTGTGTGTGTGTGTGTGTGTGTGTGTGTGTGTGTGGGTGTGTGTGTGTGTGTTTGTTGGCAGAAGACATTGAAACGCAACAGGCCAACCACAGCACTCCTTGATCTCACTTCGTTCCCCCTCTCTCTCTGTCTCTCTCTCTCCCCTCTCTCCCCTCTCTCCATCAATTATCTCTCTCACTCTGTTCTCGCTACATCGTACTTTTCCTCCCCTCCGCATTCATAATGTAAAACAAATTTGAACAAAGCCTGGTGAAATTGAAAAAGCCTCTATCCTGCATCACTCTGGAATGAGTTTATTAGAATCTTAAAGGCGGTACAAAATAGACTTAAAAACCCATTTTCAGGGGGAAATGACTTTTTAAGAAAAGACACATTGTACACATTTGGGGATGATAAGTTGGATGACACAAAGGGGAACCTTCGAGGCAGGAACTGAGTTTTATCAGAGGGAATTGAGGTGTAGTGGGGTGTTTGTTGCCGTCTCACACATTTGTTTCCCAAAGAAAACAAATCAGGCTGAGAATAAACAAATCTTTATATCTGTGCTGTGGTTGGGTGTGTGTGTGTGTGGGAAAGTGTGGGTGTGCTCCCTAAATCATTGGTCTTTTACTGGGGGTAAATGAACACTTACCTATTTTGCTGTAGGCTTGGACAGATTCTGTGTTTGTGTATATGGGTCTTTTTAAACTAGGGTACCAGTGAGGATTACTTACACTGATCAACTTGTTACAGCTGTTGATAAGTCACAGATCATTTTTTTTCATGTCATTACATTACGATATAAGGTTGGATCATATATTTAGCATTACAAACTGGTTGGTTCAAGCCCTGAATGCTGATTGGCTGACAACCGTGGTATATCAGACTGTTTACCAAGCGTATGACAAAACATACATTTTTATTGTTCTAATTACGTTGGTAACCAGTTTATAATAGCAATAAGGCACCTCGGGGGTTTGTGGTATATGGTCAATATACCACACCCCCTCAGGCCTTATTGCTGAATGAATCAGTTAAATTAGACATTGTACTTGAACCCTGTAAGAATCTTGGATGTAGCTGTTGGACAGTTATGTGTATAGAGATCTCAGAAATGCAGTGTAACTACATAGCATTTTGTGTCTCCTTATGTTACAGGTTGGAAACAGTTTTAATAAATAATAATTGCTTTTGAAAAATCGAATGCTTCTAACCAATAGAGTCACCTTACATTGATACTTAAAACCTAAATCAATACTGTCATTAATGTGGCTCTTCAATAAGTATGCATAATACTTGTTGGATGAGCATTTGGTGTTGAGCTGTTTAATTATGGATCATCTGATCCAAGAAGGAATTTTCAGAATGACAGCCAAGTGATGAACAGCTGTTGTGATAGCAGGTAATGCAACAACAGCTCAAATGCTGGAAAAAAGGAATGTCCAGAATATTTTGTTGTCTCGTTCATTATGCCGGGGGAAGACAGTTGTGTCTGGATCCACGTTGGATCTAATATCCCTAGCCAATGGATGTTGATCATCTGTTGTTGTCTGCTTGATTTACAGCAGAGTCTAGTTAGATTTAACATAGAAAGCTTCAAGTTACTGAGTTCATGTTTTCATATGTTTTTGTGCCTCAGATTGGACACCAAGTCTACTGTGTGCAATTGTGTAGGATAGACTATTGTGCAACACCCAATGCTCTTCTAATGAATTATTCTGCATATAATGACAACAAATTACATTATTACATGGCCTAGTGGGTTCACAATATAATCAGGTAATGAAAAAACATGACAAATACACTTTGTTACCATGTTACACCTGCAATTTCTAACCATACAAGGGGCTTGATGCAGCCTACTTGAACTTGAATTTGGAGCTCAGAAAGTACTGGAATTCACCTACCTGGAAAATCTGACATTTCCTCAATTTGGTGCTTGAAAAGTTATTGTAATTATTGTAGTCTATTTATATGTTCTTCCTTGATTTAATTTTGTATCAGTTTTTGTGAGAGATTGCCACTTTCGTTTGTTTCCCGTTGCTTCATTTGAATGGTGTTGTGCTATTCTGTTGCAGTAAAACCACGTGAGGTTATTATGAGGACAACAACATCTAATGTTGCCTTCAACTTGGCTTTCCATACAAATCCTTCTCCCTGAAAGTCCTTGAATGTGACTTGCCGATGTCTATATGAACCCTGTTTAAAGGACGTATAGTCCTAGACCTATGCTGTTGTATAGCTGGGGTTATGGGTCCATTGGCATGTATTCCTCTGTACATATGTGGAACTGCATAAAAATCACATTTATTTTTGTTTCAAACCATTTTGAAAATGTGGTTTCCAATGTTACACATTGGCCCTCGTTATTTATAGAAAGATGTGTGTGGCTAGGCTGTATGTGTGTGTGTTTTGTATTTCCACCAATGGAAGGCGGTTTTGGGTAGGTTCTCATAGTTTGGTTTTTTATGTTGTTATTTCTCATCTTCTTTCATTCTTATTTTAAAATTGTTTTTCGTTTATTTTTGATTTTTATTGTTTTTTTTTAGGAATGGTGTTTTTTTCTTCTTTCTTTTTTTCTTTTTGATACTTGTTTTAGCCTTTTATCATTTTGTTAAGATGGGTTTTGTGGGGTTATTGTGTTTAGAAACAGTGAACAGGTGAGGGATGATGTGTGTGTGTGTGTGTGTGTGTGTGTGTGTGTTGTTGGTGTTGTGTGTGTGTGTGTGTGTGTGTGTGTGTGTGTGTGGTGTGTGGTGTGTGTGTGTGTGTGTGGTGTGTGTGTGTGTGGTGTGTGTGTGGGTGTGTGTGTGTGTCAAGTAGCTGCTTTAGTAAAGGATAGGGAGAGGGATCGGAAGAGTGAGAGAGAAGAGAAGGATGCCAGATGAGAGAGGATAAGGTTGAAGGATGGATATTTATTGTTTGTTCTAACCTCACCCATCTCACATGAAATGATGCCTGTGTGTGTGTGTGTGTGTGTGTGTATGTTGAGAGAGAGCGAGAGAGAGAGACTGCCTACGTAATCTTTGGGTTCCAACGACTTGTCTGTGGTTGAGGTTAATTCAGCGAGAACGCCACAGTTAATCCAGCGACAGGCCCACATGCAGAGGTACTTACCCATGTTTGAGAGATATAACATTGGGGGGGGGGGGGGGGGGGGTTGAAGGTGACAGGCCATGCATACAGAGGCACTTACCCATGTATTGGTAACACATTGGGGTGGTGAAGGTGACAACCATCCATACAGAGATACTTAGTCATGGGTTTTCTGCCTTTGTCAACACTAACACACTGCAGCTACTGAGATATGTGTATGATGTCCCAACACGAGAGACAGACAACATACAGGGAATATATCTCTGAACGACAGAGATAGATGGGCAGACAGACAGAAAGACAGACATGTATGTGTGTGGGTGCTCTGCCAAGCACACAGCTCCAACATCCCTGTCTCTATTGGCCAGCTTTCCGCCTGACCTTTAGACAGTGCCATTGTATTACATTGAATGAAATGCAGTATGCCCATATTACAAGATAATACCATGTATTTTACACAGCAGATGACTACTAAAGACGTCATTTAATGAGTTCCTCATATTGTCATGTCTAACCCAATTTAAGGCTGGCACAATACCATATAATCGTGCAACTGAGGATTATGGATGAAGACGGTGATGAAAATAAAATAGAGAGCCAAGAAACAATACCCCAGTCTCAATGCTGGGGGACGAACGGTTCCTAGGCAACCAACGGGTGTGTGTGCGTGTGTGTGTGTGTGTGTGTGTGTGTGTGTGTGTGTGTGTGTGTGTGTGTGTGTGTGTGTGTGTGTGTGTGTGTGTGTGTGTGTGTGTGTGTGTGTGGTGTGTGTGTGTGTGTGTGTGTGTGTGTGTGTGTGTGTGTGTGGTGTGTGTGTTAGAGTAAGCGTATGTGTGTGTTGTTCAGTTAGTCTTGTGCAAAGCCCTTCTTATGGTTAGCAAGCCTGGACTTTGATTCCACTAAAGACATTTTATAGACTCCAGCAGAGAGCCAGAAGAGGACTTACACAGAGTACAATAAACATACTATACAATACCATACAATACCAGCCCTATTTGTACCCCTCTCCCCCTCCTCATTTAGTGGTCTGGTCAGTCTGTCGGTCGTGGTGGGTTGTCGCGTCGGTGGTTGAATGCTATTGAAACGTAACAGACTGAAAAGTTCCTGAAAAGTTTCCAGAGATGTTCATAACCAGACAGTGTGGAATTACTTTTCCTGACTCAACCAGGCTGTCTCTCTGTCTCCCTCCCCTCTCTCACACACACACACACACACACCACACACACACACCACACAACACACACACACACACACCACACACCACACACACACCACACACACACAACACACAACACACACACACACACACACACACACACACACACACACACACACACACAGGATGCAAGCCCACCCTGTGGGTGAAGTCACTATCTGTGATACCCCTAGCTCCATCATATAGTATCAGGCAAATAGATGAGCCTAGTATGCTGATATTTGTTGCTTGCAGCATTCATTTTTACTAAACAGTAAGTGCTATATAGTATATAGTACGATTAGTACACAGTTGCAGTTAAATACTGTAAGTAGTAGGCAAGACAGATTTCAGACCTGGACACACACACACATATAATGGATTTGCTCACCAGGACCACATTCCAAAAATGCTCCCCTTGACTCTCATGTGGCATCACACACACACACACACACACACACACACACACACACACACACACACACACACACACACACACACACACACACACACACACACACACACACACACACACACACACACACACACACACACACACACACAACACACACACACACACACACACACACACACACACACACACACACACACACACACACACATAGGTGGTGTAGGGTTCCATGCTGAGTGGATTGTAGAGACATCAAACCGAGATGGCAGATTGAGAGCCAACAGACTCCAATTCCCTACAGTTAATGCAAAGTGGTGTGTGTGTGTGCGTGTGTGTGTGCGTGTGCGTCTGTGTGACCAGCTTRGAGAGCTTATGTAGTTCAGATCAGAATCCAACCCTTCGGATTTGGCAGGAACCATGTTCAGTGTCCTTGAATGTAAGCTGGATACAGAGAGGTGCTGAAACATGTCTGGACTGGAGCGCTCTATTGTATTGAGAGAAATATTGAGACCATTATAGGAGTACATTATCACTTAGAACAATTCGGCCTGTTGGAATGACATCAACATACATACTGCTGTTATACACTATATTACATACATCTTTCTGGAATAAAAGGCAGCTCTTCATACACAAACGCATGTGCATACATACAAACACACACACGTGACTCCAATACCCATCAGTGTTGTTTATGATGGTTAGAATTATCAGTAGTTATAGTTTTCTCCTTATTGATGGTTAGAATTGGCATTAGTTATGGTTTTCTCCTTATTGATGGTTAGAATTAGCATTAGGAATGGTTTTCTCCTTATTGATGGTTAGAATTAGCATTAGTTATGGTTTTCTCCTTATTGATGGTTAGAATTAGCATTAGTTATGGTTTTCTCCTTATTGATGGTTAGAATTAGCATTAGTTACGGTTTTCTCCTTATTGATGGTTAGAATTAGCATTAGTTATGGTTTCTCCTTATTGATGGTTAGAATTAGCATTAGTTATGGTTTCTCCTTATTGATGGTTAGAATTAGCATTAGTTATGGTTTCTCCTTATTGGTGTGGCTGACACGAGCCATACAGTCACAAATCATTGTGTTCAATGCGTCATGGTAGGTGTGTTCATGTGTGTGACACAGACCATGAATCCAGTCAGTATTTTTACAGCGTCATGGCGTATTACAGAGGCTTTGACAGCGGGTTGTCCC
>NC_036872.1:32937369-32955686 GCF_002910315.2 Salvelinus sp. IW2-2015 | reverse complement strand
GTGTTTCCCAGTCTCTCTCTCACACACACACACACACACACACACACACACACACACAAACACACACACACACACACACACCACACACACACACACACACACACACACACACACAACACACACACACAGCACACACACACAACACACACACACACACACACACACACACACACACACACACACACACACCACACACACACACACACACACACTCAATTGAGTGTGTAATGATTGCGTTGACTAAGATTAAGGAGGATATCATGTGAAATAGAGAGATAATGCTGAAGGTCTCTTGTCTGGTAAGTTGAAGCAGTGATACATCTGGCTAGTAGTGTGGTCTATCATGGTAACACTGTCGAAGTAGTGTGTCTATCATGTAACATGTTAAGTATGTGTCTATCATGGTAACACTGTTAAGTAGTGTGTCTGTCATGGTAAACTGTCTAAGTAGTGTGTCTGTCATGGTAACACTGTCTAAGTAGTGGTCTTCATGTAACACTGTCTAAGTAGTGTGTCTGTCGTGGTAACACTGTCTAAGTAGTGTGTCTGTCATGGTAACACTGTCTAAAGTAGTGTCTGTCATGGTAACACTGTCTAAGTAGTGTGTCTGTCGTGGTAACACTGTCTAAGTAGTGTGTCTGTCGTGGTAACACTGTCTAAGTAGTGTGTCTGTCGTGGTAACACTGTCTAAGTAGTGTGTCTATCGTGTAACACTGTCTAAGTAGTGTGTCTATCGTGGTAACACTGTCTAAGTAGTGTGTCTGTCATGGTAACACTGTCTAAGTAGTTGTGTCTGTCATGGTAACACTGTCTAAGTTAGTGTGTCTATCATGGTAACACTGTCTTAAGTAGTGTGTCTGTCGTGGTAAACACTGTCTAAGTAGTGTGTCTGTCGTGGTAACACTGTCTAAGTAGTGTGTCTATCATGGTAACACTGTCTAAGTAGTGTGTCTGTCGTGGTAACACTGTCTAAGTAGTGTGTCTGTCATGGTAACACTGTCTAAGTAGTGTGTCTGTCGTGGTAACACTGTCTAATTAGTGTGTCTGTCGTGGTAAACACTGTCTAAGTAGTGTGTCTGTCCGTGTAACACTGTCTAAGTAGTGTGTTCTGTCATGTAACACTGTCTAAGTAAGTGTGTCTGTCGTGGTAACACTGTCTAAGTAGTGTGTCTGTCGTGGTAACACTGTCTAATAGGTGTCTGTCGTGGTAACACTGTCTAAGTAGTGTGTCTGTCGTGGTAACACTGTCTAAAGTGTGCTGTCGTGGTAACACGTCTAAGTAGTGTGTCTGTGTGTAACACTTCTAAGTAGTCTGTCTGTCGTGGAACACTGTCTTGGGTAGAGAGAATCATTTGGCTTGTTTCTTGTCGCTGGTCATTGTTTTTGTCATTAGTGCGTGCAGAGTCAGGGACAGCACATTGTATAGTCATGGAAGAGTGTCTACTTAACGTCTTCTCTGGAACATTCTGACACACAGAGTCAGGGATGGGTGGGAACAGACAGAAAGATATGGATGGAGGGAGAGAAGTATATAGAGAGAATCAAAGACAAAAATGATGGCTGGAAGAATATAAATAGGTAGTGATGAGAGAAAGAGATGGGGAGATGGAGGAGGACCACAATCAGAGGATGAGAGAGAGAGGTTGAGAATGAGCAAACAAGGAGAAAGATAGAATTCCTAGATCTAGTGTGTCTGTCGTGGTAACACTGTCTAAGTAGTGTGTCTGTCGTGGTAACACTGTCTAAGTAGTGTGTCTGTCGTGGTAACACTGTCTAAGTAGTCTGTCTGTCGTGGGAACACTGTCTTGGGTAGAGAGAATCATTTTGGCTTGTTTCTTGTCGCTGGTCATTGTTTTTGTCATTAGTGCGTGGCAGAGTCAGGGACAGCACATGTGATAGTCATGGAAGAGTGTCTACTTAACGTCTTCTCTGGAACATTCTGTACACACAGAGTCAGGGATGGGGTGGGGAACAGACAGAAAGATATGGATGGAGGGAGAGAAGTATATAGAGAGAATCAAAGACAGAAAGTGATGGCTGGAAGAATATAAATAGGTAGTGATGAGAGAAAGAGATGGGGAGATGGAGGAGGGACCACATCAGAGGATGAGAGAGAGAGGTTGAGAATGAGCAACAAGGAGAAAGATAGAATCCTAGATCTAGGATGTGGTTAACTGTCTTGCTGTTAAACAGATGAAGAGAGGGGGGAGAGGAAAGAGAGAGGAAAGAGAGAGGAAAGAGAGAGTGAAGAGGGGGAAGACAACAGCATAAAAAAGGAAGAATGTGGGGATCTGCTGTAGACCAGTGAGACATGGAGAAATAGAAAGGGAACGAGAAAGGGAGAGAGAGTACGGTCGGCATCTAGAATCTATAAAGTATGGTTGGACTGTATGAAAGGCTATTATGACACCATCGCCAAACACTGTCTATTAAATCCTCTCTTTTTTCTTCTTTCTCTCTTTCTCTTTTTCTCATTACTCTCTTTTCCTCTTTCCTCCCTCTCTCCCCCCGTTCCTCTCATTTCCATATCCCTTTCTTCTGTCATTCTCCTCCCTCTCTTCCATCTTTCTCTCTATCCAACCAGCCTGTTGTCCAGTTCTGTAAATGAAAGAGGATGTGATGGGAGGAGGATGATAAAAGGATAATTAGTGTGTTACAACAGGAGATATAATGGAAACACAACTAAAGTAACAGGACTGGTACTCTAACTAATGTTGTCCCCTGCTCTCACTGACACACAGACACGCATACAGATGTAGGATCTTAATTTGATCCAGTGTCCTACATCCTGAATATTAATCCTGCAAAAACAGGAAATGTGAATTATTATGTGGATTATTATTATTATGATTATGTTATTGTGTGGATTATATTGAATTTACATTTTTGTAGCGGTTATAAAGCGGAAATTAAGTCTGACATTTTAAAGTGGAAACCTCAAATACACTACAAGGTTTAACTGTCCTGCGTTGCGGGAACATTTTCCTGCAACAGTGTGATCAAATTAAGATCCTACATCTGTAGACACAGTACATACACCAAGTTAATGACATTACCTTCAGTGCCACAATTTAAAAAAACTGAGAAGTTATTTAGGGGGGATTAAGGATAGTCCCCCCTCTCTTTCTTTTTCCACATTTCTCCCTCTCCACTTCTGAAACTAAGCCATGTCTGCTTAACCAATGATAAGCAATTGGAGTGCCTATTCCAGTCTCCTTTAACAAATTAACTTGGCTATCAAACTAATGATATTCTGTTTTCCTCTGCTCCCCTAAAATGGCATCTTCAAGACTGGGAAAAGGGGGACAGGGGAAGAGAAGACTGTGCACGTTGAAATGGGATAAACCATGCTCTCTCTCTCTCCCTCCCCTCCCTTCCTCTCCTCCTTCCATCCTCCTTTCCCCTCTCCTGCGGGATAAAATATCATTGCTCTTTCTTGGCACGGGATCAAACGGCGTTCCTTGGGAAATTCATTTGGGATTCTGGCCATTGGCTGTGGAGAAGCACTCAAGCTGGTTGACATCTGTTTTAGTGAATACCTAATGGCTGTGTGTCACCAGAGTCAATCTTTCTCTCTCTTTCTCTCTCTGTCTCGCTCGCTCGCTCTTTCGTGCTCTCTCTTTCTCGCTCTCTCCCTATCATATTATTATTTAGCCACAAGGTTCCCATTACAGTGTTTTACCTCTCCTCCACCTCCTCTTCCTCTCTACCCACAGGGGAAACAATTGATTAGCAACTGGGCTATTTGTTAGTGTGGCTTACTCATTCTCTTTTGAGGAGTGTTTTATATGTAACGCCTGTGTTTGTTTTGTTTTTCTTATGTCAGCAGTTTGAATGGTATAGAACCAGGTCAGAAATTAAATTCTCTCTTATAATAAAGCTGTAGATGGGTTGGTTGTTTAGCAACAAAACTGACGCATGTGCAAGTATGAGGCAAAACAGACGGGGTTGGCTCTAATGTTTATTGAAAACATGAATAAAGCTGCAAAATGAGCACTTGTCTCTCAAATACATTGTTCAAATTATTGGTTAGCTAGCAAGCAAATTGTTTGCCATATTAGCACAGATGTGACATAAGTCAAACCACCTCAAAACAAGACATGGCATCAAGAACAAGATCAAATGAGCTGAACCGAGACACTTTACCACATGACAGGTTCTTGTCATTGTTGCTAGCTATCTGGCCAACCAGAAKCATAGCGACACACAGCCTTCTGACCTTTTGAAGCGTGCATCGTTTTAGTGACGTCAGCTAACCCTTCTATGAGAAGAGTGGTTTGTTAGAATCAACTCACTGCACCTCTGCTTCTCCGATTACCATGGGGACAGTGCCCCAGACGATCCTGAACAGGAAAGGGTCATTATTAGGACAATATGAGGTCATGAAGGTTCATTAGTGAGATCATGACAGAATGACCTCAGTAGTGAAGGTCATGTAAAATTCAAAACTGATAAACTGACCACTGAAAACTTTTGATTTCTAAAGCTTCAAAGATGCTTAGCAATTGCATAGGAACATGTCAAACTCAAGCCCACTCAATCTGTCCAGCGGGTGGTTTGAGTAAAAAGTATTCATTTTAGATTGACATTGAAATGACTAAAACCAAATTGAAACTGTGTGGAATTGATAATAGACCTACATTTCTAGTCTCTTCACTCTGTCCAGCGTGCTAACAGTCATTAGTCTCTCTCCTCTTCCAGCTGTGCTAGTATCTTTTAGTCTCTTCCTCTGTCCAGCGCGTGTAACAGTCTCATAGTTCTTCACTCTGTCTCAGGTTGGCTACAGTCCTTCTGTCTCTTCACTCTGTCAGTGTGCTAACAGTCTCTCATCTCTTCCTCTAGTCCAGCTTGTCGCAACCGCCTCTAGACTGTCTTTCATCTGTCCAGCTTGCTAAGTCATTAGTCTCTTCACCTGTCCAGTGTGCTAACAGTCATCTGTTCTCTTCACTCTGTCAGGTGCTAACAGTCATCTAGTCTTCACTCTGTCAGCTGGCTTACAGTCATCTAGTCTCTTCCACTCTGTCCAGTGTGCTAACAGTCATCTAGTCTCTTCACTCTGTCCAGTGTGTAACAGTCATCATATTGTTCACTCTGTCCGTGTGCTAACGTCTTGTCTCTTCACTCTGTCCAGCTGTGCTAACAGTCATCTATAGTCTCTTCACTCTGTCCAGTGTGCTAACAGTCATCTAGTCCTCACTCTGTCCAGTGTGCTAACAGTCATCTAGTCTCTTCACTCTGTTCCAGTTGCTAACAGTCATCTAGTCTTTTCACTCTGTCCAGTGTGCAACAGTCATCTAGTCTCTTCACTCTGTCCAGTGTGCTAACTCATCTAGTCCTTTCATCTCCGTCCAGTGTGCTAACCAGTCATCTAGTCTTTTCTCTCTTGTCCAGCATTGAGGCTAACAGTCATCAGTTCTCACTCTGTCCGAGCTTGGCTACAGTCATCTATAGTCTGTTCACTCTGTCCAGTGTGCTAACAGTCATCTAGTCGTCTTCACTCTGTCCGCTTGCTAACAGTCATCTACCACCACTAAGCGTTTCTTCACTTCTGTCCAGCTTACGCTCATATCTGTCTCTTCACTCTGTCCAGTGTGCTAACAGTCATCTATAGTCTCTACACTCTGTCCAGCATGCCAACAGTCATCTATAGACTCTTCACTCTGTCCGGTGTGCTAACAGTCATCGGAATGAAAGTAAGGCATTCAGGGAGCATTGAAAATGTACATTTTGGACAGCGAGGAAAGTTAATCGATTTTGAGTGCGGCCCTTCGGACTTCTGTGAAGACCAAATGCGGCCTGTGGTGAAAATGAGATTGACACCCCTGGCACAGAGCTTTACTTAAGCATCTAAAATGTTGTTTGTGGAATTCACCCCATCCACCGCTCACTCATTCACTCTCAATCACGTACTGAGTCCTTTTTTTTTCTCTAATTTGGAGCTCTTTTTACCTGGATGTTCTGTTGTGGAACATGCCAGAGAGTGTATTTGGTGTTTGTGAAGCCTGGCTTGTACATGTTGAAATGATTTCATAGAAAACTAAATGTATCGTAAAATGATGAGACAGAGTGTTTTTCTATTGAGGTTTTCTCTCTCTCCATATCTCCATGCTCTCTCTCCCCATTCCTCCCACTTCCTCTCCCTCATCTCTCTCTTTCTCACCCTTCTCTTTTCATGAACCCACACCTCTCTCTGGCTAGGGAACTAGAGAAAAAGAGAAGTTTATGGACCAGCCATATAAGAGTAGCCAACAGTGTACAGCCAGACCACAATACCCCTTCCTAATCTCCATCCAGATTGTGTGCATGTCTCTCTGCTTAATGGAACATCAGGAGTCAGCTCCCTTTCTTTCTGAGCCCTACATAACTCTTCTTATGTGCCAATATCCATGCACTTTCATGGCTGTAACTTTATTGAATTTAGATGGTACGTTATATACATATAATTTGATATTTTAATGTGTGATATTGCTTTCACCAATACCGGATCAATGGTGACCTCCAGGAAGGGAGTAAGGAAATATGTAGCCTATTGCTGCAGTATTAAAACAGTTACTTATTATGAAGCCATGTGTGGGCTAGAGTCTTACTGCTTAGTTCCAACTCTGCAGCCCATAGATCAACTTCTCACAGCCCAGTTTTCATCCGCTGCATAGAGAAACAGTATCCATCTCACAGAGCCGCAGCACACAGCGCCCTGGAGAAGGAACATTCACTCTGATTGTGATCACACATCGGAGACATATTTCCTGTAATTACAGCCACACAGTGTAATTGAAGTTTCTGCACTCCGTCATAGTAGTGGGAAAATGACACGCTAGAATATGACTTGTTTCTCCGTTCTCCAGAATTTGTAGTATTTTTTCCCCATCCCTCTCTCCTTCTCCATCCCTCTCTCCTTCTCCATCCCTCTCTCGTTCGCATCCCTCTCTCCTTCTCCATCCCTCTCTCCTTCTCCATCCCTCTCTCCTTCTCCATCCCTCTCTCCTTCTCCATCCCTCTCTCGTTCGCCATCTCAAGGCCCTCTACTCTTTTCTATTTTTACCAATGACCTGCAATGAATGTGGGTCCATGTATGCTGATGATTCAATCATATATACATCAGCAACCACAGCTAATGAAGTCACTGAAACCCTTAAAGAGTTGCAGTCTGTTTTGGAATGGGTGGCCAGTAATAAACTGGTCCTGAACATCTCTAAAACTAAGAGCATTATATTTGGTACAAATCATTCCCTAAGTTTTATACCTCAGCCGAATCTGGTAATGAATGATTTGACTATTGAATAAGTTGAGGATACTAAATTACTTGGCATTACCTTAGATTGTAAACTGTCATGGTCAAAACATATAGATTAAATGGTTGTAAAGGTGGGGAGAGGTCTGTCCGTAATATAGACATGCTCTGCTTTTTTGACACCACACTCCACAAAGCAAGTCCCACAGGCTCTAGTTTAGTGTTCTCTTGATTATTGTCCAGTCCTGTGGTCCAGTGCTGCAAGGAAAGACCTAGTTAAGCTGCAGCTGGCCCAGAACAGAGCGGCACGTCTTGCTCTTCATTGTAATCAGAGGGCTGATATAAATACTATGCATGCCAGTCTCTCTTGGCTGAGAGTTGAGGAGAGACTGACTGTGTCACTTCTTGTTTTTATGAGAAACATTCATGTGTTGAAAATAATTTTTTGCATAGTCAATTTACACACAGCACTAACAAACACACTTACCCCACCAGACAAGCTACCAGGGGTATTTTCACAGTCCCCAGGTCCAGAACAAATTCAAGGAAACGTACAGTATTATGCAGAGACATGAGTGCATGGAACTCCCTTCCATCTTATATTGCGCAAGTGAACAGCAAACATGGTTTAAAAAAAACAATAAAGCAACACCTCATGGCATAATGACTCTCCCCCATGTGACCTACTTGTTGTGTGTATGTACTGACATGTACAGTGCACTGTATTCAGACCCCTTGACCTTATTTAAAAAAAATATGTTACAGCCTTATTCTAAAATTGATTAAATCGTTTTTTCCCCCTTAATCAATCTACACACAATACCCCATAATGACAAAGCAAAAACAGGTTTTTAGACATTTTTGCAAAAAAAATGAAATATTTAATTTACGTAAGTATTCAGACCCTTTACTCAGTACTTTGCTGAAGCACCTTTGTCAGCGATTACAGCCACAAGTCTTCTTGGGTATGACACTACAAGCTTGGCACACCTGTATTTGGGYAGTTTCTCCCATTCTTCTCTGCAGATCCTCTCAAGCTCTGTCAGGTTGGATGGGGATCGTCACTGCACATCTATTTTGAAGTCTCTCCAGAGATGTTAGATGGGGTTCAAGTCCGTGCTCTGGCTGAGTCACTCAAGGACATTCAGAGACTTGTCCCAAAGCTACTCCTGCGTTGTCTTGGCTGTGTGCTTAGGGTCGTTTTCCTGTTGGAAGGTGAACCTTCTCCCCAGTCTGAGGTCCAGAGCGCTCTGGAGTAGGTTTTCATCAAGGATCACTCTGTACTTGGCTCCGTTCATCCTTCCCTCGATTCTGACTAGTCTCCCAGTCCCTGCCTCTGAAAAACATCGCCACAACATGATGCTGCCACCACCATGCTTCACCGTATGGATGGTGCCACGTTTCCTCCAGATGTGACGCTTGGCATTCAGGGCCAAAAAGTTCAATCTTTGTTTCATCAGACCAGAGAATCTGTTTCTCATGGCCTGAGAGTCCTTAAGGTGTAACGGGTGTCGTCGGAAGGATGAGACCAAGGCGCAGCGTTCTTTGAGTTCCACATCATTTATTAACGAAGTGAAACTTTAGAAAAAGACAAAAGAACACAACGACCGAACAGCTTCGTTGTGCAAACTACCTGCATACAAACAAAGAATAAGAATCCCACACAGAAGGAGGGTAAAGGGCTGCCTAAGTATAATCCCCAATCAGAGACAACGATAGACAGCTGCCTCTGATTGGGAACCACACTCGGCCAGAAGAAATAAAGAACATAGAATGCCCACCCAAATCACACCCTGACCAAACCAAAATAGAGACATAAAATGCTCTCTAAGGTCAGGGCGTGACATTAGGTGCCATTCGACAATCACCAAGCCGTCTGTCAAGGGCCTTTTATTGAGGAGTTGCTTCCGTCTTGCCACTCGACTATAAAGGCCTGATTGGTAGAGTACTTCAGTGATGGTTGTCCTTCTGGAAGGTTTTCCCATCTCCACATAGGAACTCTGGAGTTATGTCAGAGTGACATTCCCCKGAGGAAGAATCTTGGTGGTTCCAAACTTCTTCTCTTTAAGAATGATGGAGGCCACTGTGTTCTTGGTGACATTCAATGCAGCAGAAATGTTTTGGTACCCTTCCCCAGATCTGTGCATTGACGCAATCCTATCTCGGAGCTCTACGGACAATTCCTTCAACCTCATCCCTTGGTTTTTGCTCTGACATGCACTGTCAACTGTGGGACTTTATATATACTGGTGTGTGCTTTTCCAAATCATGTCCAATCAATTGAATTTACTACAGGTCGACTCCAATCAAATTGTAGAAACATCTCAAGGATGATCAATGAAAACAGGACGCACCTGAGCTCAATTTGGAGTCTCTTAGCAAAGGGGTCTGAATACTTATGTAAATAAGGTATTTCAGTTTTTCTTTTGTGCCATTTTTTTAATTTGCAAACATTTCTATAAACCTGTTTTCGATTCATCATTATGGGTTATTTTGTGTAGATTGACGATGAAAATATTTTATTTAATCCATTTTAGAATAAAGCTGTGACGTAACAAAATGTAGAAAAAGTCAAGGGATTTGAATACTTTCCGAATGCTCTGTATGTGTAACTGATAGGTACAAACACTACATGTTAATGTTTTTAAATGTCTGTAAATTGTAAAGTATTTTCTTCTGTAATGTATTTTCTGTTATTTGTCGGACCCCAGTATGACTAGCTGTCTCCATTGGTGTCGACTAATGAGGATCTTAATAAATCAAATCAAATCCCTCTCTCCTTCTCTATCCCTCTCTCCTTCTCCATCCCTCTCTCCTTCTCCATCCATCCCTCTCTCCTTCTCCATCCATCCCTCTCTCCTTCTCCATCCATCCCTCTCTTCTTTCTTCCAATCCATCCCTGCTCTTCCTTCTCCATCCTCTTCTCCTCCACTCCATCCCTGCTCTCCTCCATCCATGCACTCTCTCCTCCATCCATCCCTTTCTCCTCCATCCATCCATCCCTCTCCCCTTCTACATCCATCCCTCTCCCCTTCTCCATCCATCCCTCTCTCCTTCTCCATCCATCCCTCTCCCCTTCTCCATCCATCTATGCTCTAGTTTACGTAGGTAAACAGTCCATTAATGACAAGATGAAACTTGTCGTTTTTTCAGATGTTGTACAAGTGCTGGTAACATTTTTTGTCCGTTCTACACTGAATGAATGACATCTCCCCAGTCGCAAAGAAGAGAAATACAAGGAAACAGAAACTAAGACCTCTGTAGCTTCCCTTCACAGCCTGTTTATCATGGACCAACATCGCACTGTCCTTCTCACATCTGAACACATACACCATTCCGTCAGGTCTTATCAGTGTCTGCCCACAGGGCACTGCCCAACCCTTCTTGAGACACTAAGACATGGGCGAGAGAGATGTGAGGGGGTGTGGGTGGATGGTGTTGCTTCACAGAAGCACAGTATGTGTTTACAGCTGTGGGGGGGTTGCAACAGTAAACTTTTGAGAAAAAGAGACAGGAGATGCTGGAGTGGGCCACTCTGTTCATGTGATTTTTCATAGTGAAACCCAGGTTGTTTTTTGTTGTTGAAGTCTGATTGGTTCTCTGTTTAGGGAAAATTCAGTGGTCAAAAAAGTGAATGAATTAATGATGCATGAATGAATGAAAAGCCCAAACCGAGCCAAACATTCAGCCCCCTGACAGGTTTTGAGGTGCTGTTTATGATAAATGATCTCACCCCTCTCTTCTGCTCTGTTGGCTAACTGTGTGTCTTTACCGTCGCCCCAACCAGTTGTCTCCCACACAACGGCTGCATCCTAAATGGCATCCTATCCCTTATGTAGTGCACTACTTTTGACCAGGGCCTATTGCACAAAGCCTGCTGAGAGCAGAGACGATGGTGGGCATTCATGTGTTCAGTTATGAGTCCATGGGCTCAGCTTTGAGCAGGCCGGATGACAAGGGTCTGGAATCACCACGGCCATATTCCAGCATGATAAACGACCGTGCTCAACACAAAAGAAATGTGAATCTCATTTTAACGATGAGCACTGGAGCTAGAGGGAGAGCTGGAGCTAGGCATGCTAGGAATGGAAGGCCTCCAGCCAGGTCCTAAATGCTCCAGCAGACCCTCTCTCTCTGTATGAGCCTGCCATAACATCCACAGACTAATTTAATATATGGACAGAAATACTGTTAAATAAAAGAGTGGATGCATTGATGGTGAATTCAACCCGTCTGACAGCGTACATACAATACAGGAACTGTTTGTGTGGGGTATTGACAAAGAAATGGAGAAGCAAAAATGTTCCTTTGTTAAAGTGTATTTGAATCGTAGTTGACCTTGAAAAAGTCTACATTGTTGCTAAAAAGCACTTAAAGGGCAACACTCTGCTCCTTTTCAATAAGTATTTATATCAAAAGATTTATAAAAAGATTTACAAACCTGTTGCTGATAACGGTATTTTAGTACATCTCAGTCTTGGCTTAGTTTCTCAGTGTTAAAGAGAGAACATAGAGTTATTGTGTTTGTACTGAACAGGCATTTCCTGTAACAATGACTGCATCACTACCCTTTCACTGGCCATCCATGTGGCCTGTGTTATTCCATCTCCAGATCATTTCCCTTCTTCGATGTTGAGGACTAGTTACCCTGGGGTATGTTGGATATTTTACATTCAGTTCTATTAGTCCAAGGAAAATAAAGTCTTCTAGTTTTTGTTAACATCTCAATGCTGCAAGTAGTCTGAGACAGAGGCATGGATTTATGGGTGAATGTAAACTAAATGTACTGCAATAAAAATTCTGAGAAAGCGATTCCCTCAGAAGTATAAAATCCTGACTTCCTCTCCTCTCCTCCTTTCCTAGCGCGCTCCGCCCCTTCCATTTCATTAAGCCTGAAGACAGCTACAGACCAGCAACGTCTCTCCACCGCCTTCTTTTATGCGTTCACCCTTTTCCAGACCTTGAGCCACTTTTCTTTATACATTTCATGCTTAACTCTTTTTTTCTCTCTACCTCAAAAATCATTATTTTCTATTTTCCTGCTGCCTTTGTGTGAGAGGGGATGAAACTCTGCTGCGTGTGTGTTTGTGTGTGTTGGTCTACAGTACTGTACGTACATAGAGCCATTCTACTGGTTCGCTCCTTTCTTCCTCCTCCATTGTGGCTTGCTGCTAAAGAGAAGCGCTACACATGGCTGTTGCCTGACTGTCTGTCTGCAGGCTTTGTGATAATAGGGAGCGCTTGTCCTCACAACTATTGTTGTTGTTATTTCTCAGCCTGTCTGGATTATCTGGTCACACTGTGAAGGAGTAGATTAGCTCCACTTCTTTGGCACGTACACTCTCTTTCCTTCCTTCCCTCCTTCCCCCTGCCTGTCTCCTGTGCTAATCCTTGTTGTAGAGTTGAGGCTGTGTCTGGGCCCAGTAAAAGTCCTGAGTAGACGTGTTTCCATTAGGGGCTTAGGCCTGTGTGTTTGGAAGGCCCCCACGTTCCACTGATGTAGTTCCACAGACAGCGTTGTACTGGGAACTCCTTTTTATGACGGACGTCTACAAGCTATTACATCAATAAGAATCATATGTGGGGCCGACTATGTACAAAATGGTGCTTAATGCATTCTGGCTACTACCACACGGACCACAGACTTGTATGTCAATGGATCTTTTTGTTATTTATTTACATTTTTAATTTTTTAAAAACCTTTATTTAACCAGGCAAGCCAGTTAAGAACAAATTCTTATTTACAAACCCTAACCCAGACAATGCTGGGCCAATTGTGCGCTGCCCTATAGGACTCCCAATCACAGCTGGTTGTGATACAGCCTGGAATCAAACCAGGGTCTCTACTGATGCCTCTTGCACTGAGATGCAGTGCCTTAGACTGCTGCGTCACTCGGAATCTGTACAGCCACTGTATTCATGTGCTGTAGATTAATACTGTGAAGGTCATGTTGAACAAGGGTCTGAAACAACGTAACATACTAAATCTTTCTATTTCTAAGTGTGGCTAATTTATGTAAGCAATAAGGCTCGAGGGGGTGTGGTATATGGCGAATATACCACAGCTAAGGGCTGTTCTTATGCACAATGCAACGCAGAATGCCTGGATACAGCCCTTAGCCGTGGTATATTAGCCATATACCACAAACCCCCGAGGTGCCTTTTAGCTAAAGCTGAGTTTATATCTAACAGAGCATATTTTTCTCTAAGCAGGAATCAAAGTATTAATGCTGAGCTGTGATCAGGTAGCAGTGCAACAGCACAGACATGGCTTTGAGTAGCACACTCAACTCCTCTGAGGGTACAGGTACTGCTACGCAGATAAAAGCACTTTCTACGCACACACACATCCAACAAAGCACTTTCTACGCACACATACACCCAACAAAACTCTTTCTACGCACACACACACCCAACAAAACACTTTCTACGCACACATACACCCAACAAAACTCTTTCTATGCACACACACACCCAACAAAACACTTTCTACGCACACACACACCCAACAAAGCCCTTTTTTCTCAAGAAATTGACGGCAGTCCAAGTCCGAGTGATAGTCTCCGCTTGCTGTCTTTGTGATTTCAAACACTGGCCAGGGTTGACAAAGCGCCTGTTCGGAGCTGCTCTGCATCCATTTTGAAAAGGGCTCAGAAAGCCCTTGTACTGAATGGCAGGGATTCGTCTGTAGGGCGAATAGACAGTGACATATTGTACAAAGGTGGAACAATCACCTCGGATAAAAGCATGCTCTGTGAAATTGAATTAAAACCATACTTATCACTGGTGTATCGAATGCTTTAAACACGTTATAGACAGCAAGGTTTTGGATGTATGACTAGATACAGCGAGCTTGCATATTCATGATCTCTTAGGACTGCTTTCCTTCTGATATATATTCTATTGGAATGCTACTGACAATTTCAATATGGAGCATTGGGCTAGTTATTCTCTTCTTGATAGAAAGACACTTTTGTTGTAATCTACTGTTCTGAAAAGAGAGAAAAGCATATCAATCCATGTTATCGGAATCAGTTGGCCAGTAACTGAACAGAACCAGGAAGAATTCTAAGACTCTCCCTCACTTTTGACCTTAGTCCTGAGCCCTCTCTGTGACCCCAGGTCATCACCAGTCATTCTATTATCCTTTTGAAGGTCAGTGTTCACCCCACATGGCCATCGACAGCAGGTGGCTGCTGTTCGTGTGTGTGTGTGTTGTCTGTGCTGCGTGGAGCTTATTTAACTGTGTGTGTGAGCAGAGACAGGTTTATTACTGCTTACCTGGCTCAGTGTGACAGTGTGGTGACAGGGAGTCAAAATACACTCTGACCCCTGGGTGAGACTCTACCATGCACCTCTCTCACTCTCTCTCCTTCTCGCTCTCCTTCTCTCTCTCCTTCTCTCTCTCCTTCCCGCTCTCCTTCCCGCTCTCCTTCCCGCTCTCCTTCTCGCTCTCCTTCTCTCTCTCCTTCCCGCTCTCCTTCTCTCTCTCCTTCTCTCTCTCCTTCTCGCTCTCCTTCTCTCTCTCCTTCTCTCTCTCAATTTCTGCTCCCCTTCTCTTCCCTTCTCTCTCTCCTTTTTCATCTCATTCTCGCTCTAACTTCACGCCTTTCATTCCGCGTCTCTCTTCTCATCTCTCCTGTCTCTCTCCCTTCCTCCCGCTCTCCTTCTATCTCTCCTTCTGCTCTCTCTTCTCTCTCTCCTTTCGTCCCACTCCTTCTCTCTCTCCTTCTCTCTCTCCTTCCCGCTCTCCTTCTCTCTTCTCCTTCTTCTCTCTCCTTCCCCTGCTCTCCTTCTCCCGCTCTCTTCTTCCCTCTCCTCCTTCTCTCTCTCCTTCCGTCTCTCCTTCTCTCTCTCCTTCTCTCCTCTCCTTCCCCTACTCTCCTTGCTCTCTCTCTTCTCTCTCTTCTCTCTCTCTCCTTCTCGCTCTCCTTCTCTCTCTCCTTCTCCTCTTTCCTTCCCGCTCTCCTTCTCTCTCTTCCTTCTCTCCTTCTCTTCCTCTTCTCTCTCTCTCTCGCTCTCCTTTCCTCCTTCTTCTCTTTCTCTCCTTCTTCTCTCTCATCTCTGCTCTCTCTCTCTCCTTCTCTCTCTCCTCTCTCCTCTCTTCTCTCTCTCTTCTCGCTCTCTTCTCTCTCTCTGTCCTGCTCTTCCTTCTGTCTCTCTTCTTTCTCGCTCTCTTCTCTCTCTCCTCGCTTCTCTCTCTTCCTTCCTGTCTCTCTCTTCTCCTCTCTCCCTTTCTCTCTCTCATTCTCTTCGCTCCTTCTCCTTCTCTTCTCCTCGCTCCTTCTCTCTCTCCTTCTCTCCTCTCTCCCTTCTCCCCGCTCCTTCCTTCCTCGCTCTCCCCTTCTGTCTCTTCTCCTTCCCGCTCTTCCTTCTTGCTCTCCTTCTCGCCTCTCCTTCTCCTCTCTCCTTCTCTTCCTTCTCTTTTCTCTCTCTCTCTCTATTCTCTCTCTCTCCCTTCTCTCTCTCCTTCTCTCTCTCTCTTCTTCCTCTCTCTTTCTCTCTCTCCTTTCTCTCTCTCCTTCTCTTCTTCTCTCTCTCTCTCTCTCCGCTCTCTCCTTTTCCTCTCTCTCCTTCTCCCTCTCCTTCTCTCTTTCCTTCTCTCTCTTCATTCTCTCTCTCATTCTCTTCTCTTACACACAGAGCGACATTCCTCTCTGTTTTATTTTGGTTCAAAGTGTTGTATTATGTTGTGTTCCACTACTTAGTTGATGTACTTTGCAGTGTAGATATCTCTCTCTCTCTCTTCCTTTTCCTTTCTCTGTATCTCGGTCTCCCTCTTTCCTTTTTTCTCTCTCTCCTCCTCTTTTTTCGATGCCACTCACACGAATCACTCAACTGTGGAGTATTTTTGTTGTCATGGTAACTCCTTTGATGTCCCCTTGTTGCTATTGGGGTTGAGGCAGTATTGGGTAGCGTTCTAAACAGGTAGTCGAACACAGGTTCTGGACAAATAATATTGGCAGAAAGCATTCAAAGCCATCCTATAACCTGATATAGTAACACCTATGAAAAACTTTTTATTTGATCTTACTGGAAATAAAATATCACTGCTCAAACAGGATGCAAGAAACACAGTACAGAACAAGACTCAACTACTCATAACCGTTCAGAATCAATATTCCTACACACTAACGTTGAACTTCTAAGTCAAGTTCTAAGTGAAACCATAGTAAATGGCCTACATTGCCTTACCCACCAGCTGCATTGCTTTTTAGACGAGGGACTTGTGTTGGTTATCATGTCACATGACCTAGATTTTAACCCTTTATTTTAAGCCTTTTTCAGAAATGAGAATGACACAAAAAAATGTAGCCAATTGTCTGAGAATGGTGCTGGACCATCTGAACATAAAAATAAAGGGGACAGTTTTTTGAAAAAGCTTGAAATAAAGGTTAAAATCGCAGTCATGTGACCATGTTTGTGCGAAACCAAGGGGCTCTACTCATAGCACCAGGAACTACTAGCATTAATAGCATTGATATAACAGAGGTGTTGTGCACACTAAGCCCCTGCTCCATGTATCCTTCGCCAGGGCCTTTTATTCATGGCTTCTCTCTCTACATGATGAAAAGAGAGTGGATCACTAATTAATGTCAGCGGGGTTGTGGGATGTGGGAACCAAGGGGAGGCGCTTGTGTGCATCGTTGCCTCTCAATCAGGGGGAATTCTTTAATGTGACATTTACCATGACGTCCTTCATAGATGGTGGATAAATGTAGATAGTTCGCCTCAGGCCTCCATAGACACCAATACAATAGCACCTGGGTCTGGTCTACCTAGTTCATTGACTTTCATGAAAAATCTCTCTCACTCTCTACCTCTCTACCTCTAACCATACCCCAGCACTGGCACACAGTAACAAGCTCTCGAAGGAACACCATACACTCCGCCCTCATCCGTTACCCGGATCCGTACCGACTCTCGCTTGCCTCTCACTCGCTACCCATGTGCTCATTTGTCACCCTGTATGGTCCTAATGCTGCAGCAACTAAGGATGCTCCAGGGAGAATCATGGTCCATGGGACTTAATGGTTCTGCCTCAGCTGCCCCAGTTTGACCCATTGGACTGGTGTCTCAGGTTCTACTACTCAATGTTTGTGAAGATCTGAGTAGGTATTTGTCTTTTTCCTCTACTATGACCACCACAGCTAGAGTGTTGTGTCTCAAGTTCAACCCATTTTGACCAGACGGCTCCACTTTTCGCAGACAAACCGAATTAGTGGAGCTTCTTGCAGTTCAACTCGTAAGAGACACAAACTATTTACAGTTTAGAATGAACCTGAATGGCCTATTTACAATGACCGCTGCCTTTTAGAGTACGCATGCTTCAACGGTCTGGGACTGCGTATCAGGTCACCTCATCTGTCGGGGAGAGGGGTTTGGAAAGAGATGGAAACAGCATTAGTTGTGTGGAGAGCGAGGTATTGTTATCTGATGGTCTAGCAATGGTCCTCAATAGCCTTTTCATGGGCACCACTGAGACAAATTAAACGGCAGTCATTTCAATAAGTAAGTTTTCCCTCCATTTTGGAAGATGTTTGCCAGTGGAATGGAAAGACACGGCGAGAGGGGGGGAGGCCAAATGTAATATATAATATAATGTTATCTATTTGGATTTCAGACCAGTGAACTAAAAGCAATGGGGCACACCACGTGTTGGGGGTCAAGACTCAATCAATACCGGAATATGAGTATTACCCTGTACCCATTCTTGATGCTGCTGTCACAGACTTTCATGTTTTCTTTTATACCTTTTGAGTGTTTCATGTGCAATGTGTCACAATACTAGGTGAGCCATATGAGGAATCACTTATCCATGCGGTCATTTGATATGTGAGAGCAAGTGTATCGTATCAATGAAAAAGTGGAGAATCTCACATGGAGACGAAAAAGGATGGGATTTTTTGTTCCTCAGTTCAGGATGGAATCGTGTATGTTTTAAAAGATTATAATTAATATGAATCGAAGAATGAAAATGTTTTATCACTTCTCCTTTTAATTTATATTAATCCCTTATTTCCTATATTAACCACTCTTTAAACAATACTTTTTAAATATTTTCTTTTTAAATTATCCTCCCAGT
>NC_036872.1:32921750-32937344 GCF_002910315.2 Salvelinus sp. IW2-2015 | reverse complement strand
TCATAGTTTATTTATATTCTCGCAGTTATTGTGTAAGCAGAGGGAGGGGAACACAGGTTTTATACTGCTTTACCTGCTGCTCAGGCTGTTACAGTGTTGGGAAGCGGACTCAACAAATTACACTCTGAGCCCCTGGGTGAGACTCTACCATGCCACCCTCTCTCACTCTTCTCCTTCTCGCTCTCTCTTCTCTCCTCCTTCTCTCTCTCCTTCCCGTCTCTTTCCCGGCTCTCCTTCCCGCTCCTCCTCTCGCTCTCCTTCTCTCTTCTCCTTCCCGCTCTCCTTCTCTCTCTCCTTCTCTTCTTCTCTTCTTCTGCTCTTCCTTCTTCTCTCCTTCTCTTCTCTCATTCTCGCTCCCCTTCTTCTCTCTCCTTCTCTCTCCTTTCTTTCTTCTTCATTCTCGCTCTACTTCTCCCTTCATTCTCGCTCTCCTATCTCTCTCTCTCTCTCTTCCTTCCGCTTCTCTCTACTCTCCTTTCTCTCTTCTTCGCTTCTCTTCTCTCCTTCTCTCTTCTCCTTCTTGCTCTCTCTCCCTTCTCTCCTTTCTCTCTCTCCTTCTCGCTCTCCTTCCCCCGCTCCTCCTTCTTCTCTCTTCTCTTCTCTTCTCTCTTCTCCTTCTCTCTCTCTTCCTTCTCTTCTCTTCCTTCTCTCTCTCCTTCTCTCTCTCCTTCCCCACTCTCCTTCTCTCTCTTTCTTCTCTCTCTCCTTCTCTTCTCTCCTTTCTCGCTCTCCTCTCTCTCTCCTTCTCTCTTCTCCTTCCCGCTCTCCTTCTCTCTTCCTTCTCTCCTCTTTCTCTTCTCCTTTCCGCTCTCCCTCTCCTTTCTTCTTCTTTCTTTTTTCTTTTTCTTCTCTCTCTCCTTCTCTCTCTCCTTCTCTCTTCTTCATTCTCTCTTCCTCTCTCTCCTTCTCTCTTCTCCTTCTCTCTCTTTCTTCTCTCTTCCTTCCGTCTTCCTTCTTCTTCTCTCCTTCTCCTTCTCCTTCTCGCTCTCCCTTCCTCTTCCTTCTCTCTCTCCTTCCCTTCTCTCCTTCTCTCTTCTTCTTTCCTCTCTTCTCTCTCTCCCTTGCTCTCTCCCTTCTCGCTATCTTCTCGCCTCCCTTCTTCTCTTCTCCTTCTCTCTATCTCTTCCTCTGCTCTCCTTCTCGCCTCTCGCTTCTCCATTCTCTTCTCTCTCCTCGTCTGTCTCTCTCTTGCTCCTCTCTCTCGTCTCCCTCTCTCTCTCCTTGCGTCTCTTTCGTACTTCTTCCCTTCTCTCTCTCCTTCTCTCTCTCCTTCTCTCTCTCATTCTCTCTCTCCTTCTCTCTCTCCTTCTCTCTCTCCTTCCCGCTCTCCTTCTCTCTCTCCTTCTCCCTCTCCTTCTCTCTTTCCTTCTCTCTCTCATTCTCTCTCTCATTCTCTCTCTTACACACAGAGCGACATTCCTCTCTGTTTTATTTTTGGTTCAAAGTGTGTATTATGTTGTTTCCACTACTTAGTTGATGTACTTTGCAGTGTAGATATCTCTCTCTCTCTTTCCTTTTCCTTTTCTCTGTATCTCGGTCTCCCTCTTTCCTTTTTTCTCTCTTCCTCCTCTTTTTTCGATGCCACTCACACGAATCACTCAACTGTGGAGTATTTTTGTTGTCATGGTAACTCCTTTGATGTCCCCTTGTTGGCTATTGGGGGTTGAGGCAGTATTGGGTAGCGTTCTAACAGGTAGTCGAACACAGGGTTCTGGACAATAATTGGCAGAAAGCATTCAAAGCCATGCTATATTCCCTGATATAGTAACACCTATGAAAACTTTTTATTTGATCTTACTGGAAATAAAATATCACTGCTCAAACAGGATGCAAGAACAACAGTACAGAACAAGACTCAACTACTCATAACAGTTCAGAATCATATTCCTACACACTAACGTTGAACTTCTAAGTCAAGTTCTAAGTGAAACCATAGTAATGCCTACATTGACCTTACCCCACCAGCTGCATTGCTTTTAGCGAGGGACTTGTGTTTTGGGTTATCATGTCACATGACCTAGATTTTAACCTTTATTTTAAGCCTTTTTCAGAAATGAGAATGACACAAAAAAATGTAGCCAATTGTCTGAGAATGGTGCTGGACCATCTGACATAAAAATAAAAGGGGACAGTTTTTTGAAAAAGCTTGAAATAAAGGTTAAAATCGCAGTCATGTGACATGTTTGTGCGAAACACAGGGCTCTACTCATAGCACCAGGACTACTAGCATTAATAGCATTGATATAACAGAGGTGTTGTGCACACTAAGCCCCTGCTCCATGTATCCCTTCGCCAGGGCCTTTTATCATGGCTTCTCTACATGATTGAAAGAGAGTGGATCACRAATTAATGTCAGCGGGGTGTGGGCATGTGGGAACCAAGGGGAGGCAGTGTGCATCGTTGCCTCTCAATCAGGGGGAATTCTTTAATGTGACACTTACCATGACGTCCTTCATAGATGGTGGATAAATGTAGATAGTTCGCTCAGGCTCTCCCATAGACACCAATACAATAGCACCTGGGTCTGGTCTACCTAGTTCATTGACTTTCATGAAAAATCTCTCTCACTCTCTACCTCTCTACCTCTACCCATACCCCAGACACTTGGGCACACAGTAACAAGCTCTCGAAGGAACCATCACACTCCTCCCTCCATCCGTTACCCCTCGACCTCTGCTCCATGTGCTCATTTGTCACCCTGTATGGTCCCTAATGCTGCAGCACTAAGATGCTCCAGGGAGAATCATGGTCCATGGGACTTAATGGTTCTGSCTCAGCTGCCCAGTTTGACCCATTGGACTGGTGTCTCAGGTTCTACTACTCATGTTTGATGAGATCTGAGTAGGTATTTGTCTTTTTCTCTACTATGACCACCACAGCTAGAGTGTTGTGTCTCAAGTTCACCATTTTGACCAGAACGGCTCCACTTTTCGCAGACAAACCGAATTAGTGGAGCTTGCTTGCAGTTCAACTCGTAGAGACACAAACATTTACAGTTTAGAATGAACCTGTAATGGCCTATTTACAATGACCGCCTGCCTTTTAGAGTACATGCTTCACGGTCTGGACTGCGTATCAGGTCACCTCATCTGTGGGGGAGAGGGGTTTGGAAAGAGATGGAAACAGCATTAGTTGTGTGGAGAGCAGGGTATTGTTATCTGATGGTCTAGCAATGGTCCTCAATAGCCTTTTCATGGGCACCACTGAGACACATTAAACGGCAGTCAATTTCAAGTAAAGTTTTCCCTCCATTTGGAAGATCGTTTGCAGTGGAAATGGAAAGACAGCGAGAGGGGGGGAGGCACAATGTAATATATAATATATAATGTTATCTATTTGGATTCAGACCAGTGAACTAAAGCTAATGGGGCCAACACATGTTGGGGGTCAGACTCAATCAATACCGGAATATGAGAATATACCCTGTACCCATTCTTGATGCTGCTGTCACAGACTTTCATGTTTTCTTTTACCTTTGAGTGTTTCATTGCAATGTGTCACAATACTAGGTGTAGCATATGAGAATACTTATCCATGCGGTCATTGATATGTGAGAGCAAGTGTATCGTATCAAATGAAAAGTGGAGAATCTCACATGGAGACGAAAAGGATGGGATTTGTCTCAGTTCAGATGGAAATGTGTTGTTTTATCTCCCAGTGTAGTGGTGTAGTGAAGCGCTCATGTTTTCACTACGCTGTGTGGAGCACAAGACAACGACTGCATCTAGAATGGCACCCTATTCTTTGTATAGTGTACTACAGCCCTACTCAATAGGCAGAACACAGGCCGGATCCGGAACCAGAACGGGGTCATTACGGTCCGCGGTTGCTGACAAATAAAATAAACAATTACTATAAAACATTTTGGGAAGGGGATTCGCTTGGGATTCAACTCCTGGTATCATATGAACACACAAAAGACATGGAATTATTTTAGAATTTCAAGAAATTAGCTTTAAAATGGCTAAATGTTTTTATCCCGATGTGGCATTCATGTCACGCCCTGACCATAGAGAGCCCTTGTTTCTCTATGGTGTAGTAGGTCAGGGAGTGACTAGGGGGTGTTCTAGTTTAATTTTTCTATGTTGGTGTTTTGTATGATTCCCAATTAGAGGCAGCTGGTAATCGTTGTCTCTAATTGGGGATCATATTTAAGTAGCTATTTTTCCCACCTGTGTTTGTGGGATATTGTTTTGTGTTTGTGCACCACGTAGTAACGTTTCGTTGTTCGTTTATTGATTTATTGGTTTTGCGTTAAGTTTCACTTTTGAAATAAATATGTGGAACTCAACATCCGCTGCGCCTTGGTCCTGTTCTTACAACAACCGTGAAAATTCAAGACAAAATTATTGCCCAACCTTGGCCTTATGTGTAGAATTGCAGGAAATTAGCTTTAAAACGGATCATTTTTGCCTCGGCCAAGAAGATGAGCGTGAAGAGTTTGAACAGTTTGTGGTCGCATGGGTTGCGAGGTGGGAGTTTGCTACTACTCCGATAAATGACAATATCCATCCGGACCTTTGCTACCTAGGACATTTGTGTGACCGGACCTTCTCAAACAGTATTTGAGTTCCCCTTGTGTACTACATTTGCCCTGGTAATTTGAGACGGAACCAATGTGGACAATGGAATAGTTTTCTGCTCGTGATCCTAATTCTCCAGAGAGAATGGGTGACATGAGGCGGTTTGTGTGGATCTAGGATCAGTTTTGTGTTTTAGATCATAATGAATAAGATGACATGGACAGTAGGGACCTGATCCTAGATCAGTTCTCTAAGACTCTACTCTGAGATGCTTTATGAATACGGGCCCAGAACCTGACAGGCCCAACCTTCAGAAATCCTGCCCTACAAAGTCAAAATGCAGCAACAACGTCATTTCTTTTACTGCAAAATCTGACTTCAAAGTATGTTTTGGTCTAGACAGACAGCAATTTCTGATACTCCATAATGTATTCTGACCAACTGCCTTGTTCTTGTGTCAGGAAACTAAATACCACATTAATCKGATAATATACCTGGTCATTACAACAGATCAAAACATTTTTGACCAAATTTGTAGTWACTGCGTTTTGCTTTTGTAGGGCAAAATAGAAGACAGTGGAGCGTCATACTGTTTCACTCTAAACTCATGAGAAATCCCCTGAGTGTATTTGATTATATTAAATATGCAGCATCATCCTGACAAAAAGATCAAAGGGTTTTGCTGAAGGTTAATGGGTCAAACATATTGATCGGAACAGTGTTGTGTCTAACCCTCGCCTCATTAGGACCATTTACAGGGAATCATCTGAAAGAGCTTCTCTGATCTTCCTCCAGCCTCCTGTGGAGTGCCTACGCACGCAAGCATGCATACACACGTGCACACACACATAAACACACACATAAACACACACACACACACATAAACACACACACACACACACACACACACTTTAATGAATCAACCGATCACTGCCCGCACCCGCCCGCCCGACTAGCATCACTACTCTGAACGGTTCTGACTTGTGTGGACAACTATAAATACCGAGGCGTCTGGTTAGACTGTAAACTCTCCTTCCAGACTCATATTAAGCATCTTCAATCCAAAATTAAAAGCCAAAATTGCCAAAATTGGCTTCCTTTTTCGCAACAAAGCCTCCTTCACTCATGCTGCCAAACAACCCTCGTAAAACTGACTATACCACCGATCCTTAACTTCGGCGATGTCATTTACAAAATAGCCTCCAACACTCTACTAAGCAAATTGGATGCAGTCTATCACAGTCCCACCTGAATTGTCACCAAAGCCCCATATTCTACACACCACTGCGACCTGTATGCTCTTGTTGGCTGGTCCTCGCTACATATTCGTCGCCAGGCCCACTGGCTCCATGTCATCTATAAGTCTTTGCGAGGTAAAGCTCACCCATAGCACGCGCTCCAGCAGGTATATTTCACTGGTCAAATCAAATCAAAGTGTATTTGTCACATGCGCCGAATACAACCTTACAGTGACATGCTTACTTACAGGATCTAACCAACAGTGCAAAAAAGGTATTAGGTGAACAATAGAAATAAAGAAATAAAAACAACACTAAAAAGGCTGTGAAAAATAACAGTAGCGAGGCTATATACAGTAGCGAGGCTATAACAGTAGCGAGGCTATAACAGTAGCGAGGCTACATACAGGCACCGGTTAGTCAGGCTGATGGAGGTAGTATGTACATGTAGATATGGTTGAAGTGACTATGCATATATGATGAACAGAGAGTAGCGGTAGCGTAAAAGAGGGGTTGGCGGGTGGTGGGTGGTGCGACACAATGCAGATAGCCAATGTGCTGGGGCAAGGGTTGGCCGGTCCAATTGAGGTAGTATGTACATTAATGTATAGTTAGTGACTATGCATATATGATAAAAAAGAGAGTAGCAGCAGCGTAAAATAGGGGTGGGGGGGGCACACAATGCTGTCCGGGTAGCCATTTTATTAGCTGTTCAGGAGTCTTATGGCTTGGGGGTAAAAACTGTTGAGAAGCCTTTTTGTCCAAGACTTGGTACTCTGGTACCGGTAGTAGAGATAACAGTTTATGACTGGGGTGGCTGGGGTCTTTGACAATTTTTAGGACCTTCCTCTGACACCGCCTGGTGTAGATGTCCTGGATGGCAGGCAGCTTAGCCCCAGTGATGTACTGTGCCGTACGTACTACCCCCTGTAGTGCCTTGCGGTTGGAGGCCGAACAATTGGTGTACCAGGCAGTGATGCAACCAGTCAGGATGCTCTCGATGTTGCAGCTGTAGAACCTTTTGAGGATCTGAGGACCCATGCCAAATCTTTTTAGTTTCATGAGGGGGAATAGGCTTTGTCGTGCCCTCTTCACGACTGTCTTGGTGTGTTTGGACCATTCTAGTTTGTTGGTGATGTGAACACCAAGGTACTTGAAGCTCTCAACCTGGTCCACTACAGCCCCGTCGATGAGAATGGGGGCATGTTCGGTCCTCCTTTTCCTGTAATCCACAATAATTTCCTTAGTCTTGGTTACGTTGAGGGATAGGTTGTTATTCTTGCACCACCCGGCCAGGTCTCTGACCTCCTCCCTATAGGATATCTCGTTGTTGTTGGTGATCAGGCCTACCACTGTTGTGTCGTCTGCAAACTTAATGATGGTGTTGGAGTAATGCCTGGCTATGCAGTCGTGGGTGAACAAGGAGTACAGGAGTACCCCTAGGGGGGCTCCAGTGTTGAGGATCAGCATGGCAGATGTGTTGCTACCTACCCTCACTACCTGGGGGCGGCCCGTCAGGAAGTCCAGGATCCAGTTGCAGAGGGAGGTGTTTAGTCCTAGGATCCTTAGCTTAGTCATGAGCTTTGAGGGTACTCTGAGCTGTAGTCAATGAATAGCATTCTCACATAGGTGTTCCTTTTGTCGAGGTGGGAAAGGGCAGTGTGGAGTGCAATAGAGATTACATCATCTGTGGATCTGTTTGGGTGGTATGCAAATTGGTAGGTCTAAGGTTTTTGGGATAATGGTGTTGATGTGAGCCATTACCAGCCTTTTAATGCACTTCATGGCTACGGATGTGAGTGCTACGGGTCTGTAGTCATTTAGGCAGGTTGCCTTTGTGTTCTTGTGTACAGGGACTATGGTGGTCTGCTTGAAACATGTTGGTATTACAGACTCAGTGAAGACACCTGCCAGTTGGTCAGCACATGCCCTGAGTACACGTCCTGGTAATCTGTCTGGCCCTGCAGCCTTGTGAATGTTGACCTGTTTAAAGGTCTTACTCACGTCGGCTACGGAGAGCGTGATCACACAGTCGTCCGGAACAGCTGATACTCTCATGCATGCCTCAGTGTTGCTTGCCTTGAAGCGAGCATAGAAGTGATTTAGCTCGTCTGGTAGGCTTGTGTCACTGGGCAGCTCGCGGCTTTGCTTCCTTTTGTAGTCTGTGATAGTTTGCAAGCCCTGCCACATAAGACAAGCTTCGGAGCAGGTGTAGTATGATTCAATCTTAGCTTCTGGTTGGGGTTTGTACGTACAGTCACTGTGGGGACGACGTCCTCTATSCACTTATTGATAAATCCAGTGACTGATGTGGTGTTCTCCTCAATGCCATCAGAAGAATCCCGGAACATATTCCAGTCTGTGATAGCAAAACAGTGCTGTAGTTTCGCATCTGCTTCATCTCACCACTTTTTTATAGACCGAGTCACTGGTAAACAGTCACGAAAAGTATAGCTGAAAACTCTCTAGGCAGGTAGTGTGGCCTGCAATTTATCACAATATACTCTACTTCAGGCGAGGAAAATCTAGAGACTTCCTTAGATTTCGTGCACCAGCTGTTGTTTACAAATATGTACAGACCTCCCTCCCTCGTCTTACCGGAGTGTGCTGTTCTATCTTGCCGGTGCAGCGTATATCCCGCTAGCTGAATATCCATATCATCATTCAGCCACGATTCCGTGAAACATAGGATACTACAGTTTTTGATGTCCCGTTGGTTGGATATTCGTGATCGAACCTTGTCTAATTTATTGTCCAATGTTTGCACGTTGGCGTGTAATATTGACGGTAATGGCAGCTTTCCCACTCGCCTTCTGCGGAGCCTCGTGAGGCATCCCGCTCTGTGTCCTTTGTACCTGCGTCTCTTCCTCTTGCAAATGACTGGAWTGTTGGCCTTGTCGGTTGTTCGGAGAATGTCCTGTGCATCCTGCTTGTTGAAAAAAAATCTATGTCTAATCCGAGGTGAGTGATCGCTGTCCTGATATCCAGAAGCTCTTTTTTGCCGTAAGACACAGCTGCAGAAACATTATGTACAAAATAAGTTACAAATAACGTGAAAAAACCCCACATAATAGCACAATTGGTTGGGCGCCCCTAAAACTGCTGTCATTTCTTCCGGCGTCATTTTCTGTTGGCTTTGGTCATTCTCAAACCAACACCTCCTTTGGCCGCCTTCCATGCTGCCAATGACTGGAACGAAGTTGGAGACTTACATCTCCCTCTGTCACGCCCTGGCCATAGAGAGGCTTTTATTCTCTATTTTGGTTAGGCCAGGGTGTGACTAGGGTGGGCATTCTAGTTTCTTTATTTCTATGTTTGTGTGGTTCTCAATCAGAGGCAGCTGTCTATCGTTGTCTCTGATTGGGGATCATATATAAGTTGTTCTTTTCCGTTGGGTTTTGTGGGTAGTTAGTTTCTGTTTAGTGTCTGCACCTGACAGAACTCTTCCGTTTTTTCACTTTGTCGTTTTGTTCGAGTGTTTTCTGAGAAATAAAATATCATGAACACTTACCACGCTGCACTTTGGTCCATGTTACACCCTCAATAACTTTAAAACCCCTTTGGGCTAGGGGGCAGTATTTTGACGTCCGGATGAAAAGCGTGCCCAAATTAAACTGCCTGTTACTCAGGCCCAGAAGCTAGGATATGCATATAATTGGTCGATTTGGATAGAAAACACTCTAAAGTTTGTCTAAACACTCTAATTCGGCCTACCACTGATTTCAATGGCTGGCACTTTTATTATAAMGCCAAATCCTCCGAAATTGCAGTTCCTAGGGCTTCCATTTGATGTCCACAGCCTTTAGAAAGAGTTTCAGGCAGTTTTTTTTTTTAATGAGGGAGAAGTTGTAGTTTTTCTAAYTGGCTCCAATTTTGGCTGTAGTGTTTCCATGCGAATGGACGAAAGAGCGCGTTCTTTTTGTTAATCTCTGGTAAAGACAATAACGATTCTCCGTCTTAAATTTCATCATTTATTTGCGTATTAGAGTACCTAAGGTTTGATTATAAACGTTGTTTGACTTGTTTGGATAAGTTTATTAGTAACGTTTGGGATTCATTTTGTATGCATTTTGAAGGAGAGAAAACGGTGGATTATTGACTGAAGCGCGCCAGGTAAACTGAGTTTTTATGGATATAAAGAAGAACTTTATCGAACAAAAGGACCATTTGTAATGTAAATGGGACCTTTTGGAGTGCCAACAGAAGAAGATCTTCAAAGGTAAGGCATTTATTATATTGCTATTTCAGACTTTCGTGTCGCAACTGCCTGGTTGAAAATGATTTGTCATGCATTTGTATGCGGGGCACTGTCCTCAGATAATCGCATGGTTTGCTTTTGCCGTAAAGCCTTTTTTAAATCTGACACATTGGCTGAATTAGCAAGAAGTTAATGTTTGCGCGTTTTGTTCAGTAATCTACAGGCTCAAACGCAGTCACAACAGGCAGACGAAAAATCCAAATTGTATTCGTAAAGTTCGTTGAAACATGTCAAACGATGTTTATAATCAATCCTCAGGTTGTTTTTAGCCTAAATAATCAATAATATTTCAACCGGACAATAACGTCGTCAATATAAAAGGTAAACAAGAAAGGCGCACTCTCGGTCGTGCGCATGAAAAARCTCTGGGACACTGTAGGGTCCACTCATTCAGAGTGYKCTTASTCTCTCATTTTTCAGAATACAAGCCTGAAACAATTTCTAAAGACTGTTGACATCRAGTGGAAGSCATAGGAASTGCAATTTGAGTCCTAAGTCAATGGATACTGTAATGGCATTCAATAGAAAACTACAACACAGCCCATCTGTAAATAGCCCATCCAACCAACCAACTACCTACCACTTCCCATATTTGTTTTTTTGATCTTTTGCACACCAGTATTTCTACTTGCACATCCTCATCTGCACGTCTATCACTCCAGTGTTAATCGCTAAACTGTAATTACTTCGCCACTATGGCCTATTTATTGCCTTACCTCCTTACTTCATTTGCACACACTGTATACAGATTTTTCTATTGTGTTATTGACTACGTTTATTTATCCATTTATCCCATGTGTAACTCTGTGTTTATGTCGCACTGCTTTGCTTTATCCTGGCCAGGTCGCAGTTGTAAATGAGAACATGTTCTCAACTGTCCTACCTGGTTAAATAAAGGTGAAATATATATATWTWTTTTTAAATGAGAGCAGATAGTGGTTCATTGTTGATCAGTGTAAGTGTTAAGAGAAGCACAGTGAATATATGTGAACGGATATGAGCCTGGAGCTGTCATGTTTAACCTATAGTGGGGAATACTGCCCACCGTGTGTGTATCGGTCGGCGTAGAAGTCATAAGCATAGAGCCAGACCCTGTAAGTTTTTAAATCGTCAGGTGATCTAGACCTCTCCTCTCATCCCCCTTTTCTCCGTCTCTTCCTCCCAGGTATGTAGAGATCATCGCTAAGGAGGGAGTGAATCTCAAAGAACTCTACCTGGTCTCCTGCAAGATCACAGATCACGGTAAACATCACACTCTATTCCCTCTATTTCTATAACTTCTGCTCTCTCTCTCTCTCTCAGTACTATTCTCTATCAGGAACAGTGTGAGACAGAGAGAGAGGGTGAGACAGAGAGAGAGTGTGAGACAGAGAGAGAGTGTGAGACAGAGAGAGAGTGTGACACAGAGAGAGAGTGTGACACAGAGAGAGAGTGTGACACAGAGAGAGAGTGCGAGAGAGAGAGAGTGTGAGACAGAGAGAGAGTGCGAGACAGAGAGAGAGTGCGAGACAGAGAGAGAGTGCGAGACAGAGAGAGAGTGCGAGACAGAGAGAGTGCGAGTTGTTGTACTGTGTGTGTATTCTGTTTTAGTTGACCTCAGAAAGGTGACTGTGACTCTTCAGCTCCGGACTCAGATCCTGTACACCCCTTTCATGTTTACTGATATTATCTAAATACCTCATCTATAATCCACACACATCATCAGATCTGAACCTAGTGAGCTCTCTCTCCTCTCGACCAACCCAATACAGTAATGGTTTCATGAATTGTGTTTGCATGTCAAGCCCTTGGTAGCATGGACGTTACTCACACTACTCACTAATTTGTTGGTCTAGTATTTTTCTCCCCAGTGTAAGATCCTATGGTATCTCAGCCTAGTCTGTGGTGGTCAGGGGAACTCTGTGTGTTCATGTGGTAAATCGTTCAGTGGTTTCCCTGCCATGTGTTTCCCCTCTAGCCAAACCATTGTGACTGTAATCACTGAACCACTCCCCTCTAGCCAACCCATTGTGACTGTAATCACTGGACCACTCCCCTCTAGCCAACCCATTGTGACTGTAATCACTTGACCACTCCCCTTGAGTGTTTCTGTGTGTTCATACTGGACCTGAACCGTGCACCGACAACTTGATAAATGACCACCTCTCGCTCTCTTGTTCTCTCTCTCTCTCTCTCTTGTTCTCGTTCTCTCTCTCTGAACAAGATTAATTAGTGATCCCGGATCTTCTCTCTTTATTAATGACCTTTCAGACCATCAGTGACTACTTCAGGTCTCAAGGGTCTGCGTGTATGTATGCATGTTTTTGTGTGTGTGTATTGTCAGGCCTTCCTGTTGTGGCCGGATAGAGATGTCCTCCCTCCTCTCCCAGATCTAATAGAATGATTCCTGCTCCAGCCTTTGATAAATGGAATCCTAGACGTGAGGCTTTCCATCTGCCATGCTGGGCCAGTCTGTTCCGCTCATCTTCTACAATAATGATTCTATATTAATGGCTGCCAAGAGAACATTTGAGATGTCTACGAGCCGCTTGTGATCAATTGTTCCATTTCCCCTGGTCATTCGCTTCCTGTGTGTTTAGTTTTTATTAGAAAGAGGGGAAGGGGGGGAGGTGGAGAGGGAGACAATAACAAGGGAAGAAATAGCTTTAGTAATGGAGATTTAGTTACACATTAAACATGTATACTGAACAAAAATATATACAGTAAACGCAAAATGTAAAGTGTTCGTCCCATGTTTCATGAGCTGAAATAAAATATCCCAGAAATGTTCCATTCCACAAAAATGTGACTCACCACCTGGATTCGGTCTTATCTTCTTATGGCTGCAGGGGGAGTATTGAGTAACTTGGAAAAATGTGCCCATTTCAAACGGCCTCGTACTCAATTCTTGCTCGTACAATATGCATATTATTACTATTGGATAGAAAACACTCTCTAGTTTCTAAAACCGTTTGAATTATTTCTCTGAGTGAAACAGAACTCATTCTGCAGCCCACTTCCTGACAGGAAGTGAGATTTCTGAAATCGAGGTCTCTGTTCAAAGGCTTGCCTATAAATGGGCATGATACGTATTGGTATACATACACGTCATACACCTTCCCCTAGATGTCAAGAGGAAGTGAGAGAAGAAATGAATGGATTATCTTGTTCTGAAGTGGAATAAATCCTCTTGGAATGACGTGTCCGCCATTTCCTGTTTTTTCGAAAGCGCGAAGATGAACCTGGAATCGCCTTCTGGAAAGCCGTCGTTATAGGCGAATASTATCTCCGGCTTTGATTTTATTTGATACATGATACAATATCATCGTAAAGTATGTTTTTTCAATATAGTTTTATTAGATTATTGAAATTTATTCGGGACGTTAGGCGTGTTGCGTTGTTTGACTTTGTTCACGAAGGAGAGCTTCGCGCCACTGGGCCAGTGTGCTTGCTAATTCAAGAGGGAAGGAGGTCGTTCGAAACCCAAACAACGACTGTTCTGGACAAAGGACCCCTTGTACAACATTCTGATGGAAGATCACCAAAAGTAGGACCCATTTTGGGATGCTATTTCATATATCTGTCGAACTGTGCTATCGCTACCGTTTGCCTTGAATCAATGCTGTTGTGTGTTAGCTATTGTAGTAAGCTAATATAATGCTATATTGTGTTTTCGCTGTAAAACACTTAAAAAATCAGAAATATTGGCTGTATTCACAAGATCTTTTTCTTTCATTTGCTATACACCATATATTTTTCAGAAATGTTTTATGATGAGTATTTAGGTATTTGACGTTGGTGTCTGTAATTACTCTGGTTGCTTCGGTGCTATTTCTGATGGTAGCTGTGATGGTAGCATCAATGTAAAACTGATTTATACCTCCAAATATGCACATTTTTCGAACAAAACATAGATTTATTGTGTAACATGTTATAGGACTGTCATCTGATGAAGTTGTTTCTTGGTTAGTTTGGTTGGATCTTGGTTAGTTAGGTTGGCTTTGTGCATGCTACCTGTGCTGTGAAAAATGTCTGTCCTTTTTTGTATTTGGTGGTGAGCTAACATAAATATAGTGTGTTTTCGCTGTAAAAACATTTTAAAAACGGACATGTTGGCTGGATTCACAAGATGTTTATCTTTCAAATGCTTTATTGGACTTGTTAACCTCTAACGAGCCTCTACCCCGGGTCCGGGATCACCCCCCACCCCCCCACACACTGATTAGCATAGCTAGCATAGCTTCACAAGTAGATAGTAGCATCTAAATATCATTAAACCACAAGTCCAAGACACAGCATGAAAGATACAGATTTGTGAATAAAGCCACCATTCAGATTTTTTAAATGTTTTACAGGGAAGAAACAAAATATGTAAATCTATTAGCTAAACACGTTAGCAAAATACACCACTTTTCTAACTCCATCAGTTTCTTTACTACTTCAGGTGCTATCACCAATTCGGCTAAACTAAGATATTGATAGCCACTAACCAAGAAAAAACCTCTTCAGATGACAGTCTGATAACATATTTATGGTATAGGATAGGTTTTGTTAGAAAAAAGTGCATATTTCAGGTAGAAATCACAGTTTACAATTGCACCGACCATCACAAGACGACTAGAATTACTATAGAGAGGCAACGTGTATGACCAATTTACTCTTAATAAAACATTTCATAAAGAATAGACAAAGCATAGCAATGGAAAGACCCAGATCTTGTGATTCCAGACAATATTTCAGATTTTTTAAGCGTTTTACAGCGAAAACACAATAAATCGATAAGGCATACCACATGTGAAAAACGTTACCAGACGCATCGAGTCTCAGCCGAAAAGAGCGCTTATAACGTAATCACCGCCAAAATATATTAATTTTTCACTAAACCTTCTCAGAATTCTTCCGATGACACTCCTGAAACATCATTTTACACATACAATATACCAGTTTGTTCAAAAATATGTGCATATTTAGCCATACAAAACCGTGGTTATATAATGGAAATAGTCACAACTCAAGCATACAAAAGAGGTGAGGAGCTTCAGCTTCTTCTAGTGTACCATGCATTTCTAGGATTAATGAAAGCTAATTCTCTATTACTACTAAAAAAATACAGGAGTTGAACAGGAATCGAAAGACAAATTAATTCGTTAAATGCAATCCGTGCAACTGATCTGCTAACATTTTAAAATGGATTCGCTTCGTTTTCAATACCACGGTGCAGCTTGGCTCTACAGCCTGAATGATACTAAACACAAAATGGCGAAACATAGCGTTTAAACATGTTTCAACAGATGCCAGAACAACGATTTATTCATCATAAATATTGTTCTTACTTTGAGCTGTTCTTCGATCGAATCTTGGGCAATGAATCCTTTCTATGTAATAAGTATCGTTCTTGTTGGTCGATCAATTCCTTCCGTCTAGCCTCGTGAAATGTCCACTCAACGCTCCGGCCATACTGAAACGTTGCCCAAGCTTAAAAGTGCGCATCGAGAAAGAAATTCGGTCAGAAATCGCACTTAAAACGGATAAAATTGCTATAAACGGTTTAAATATAACTACCTTATGATGTTTTTTAACACCTTAAAACGAGGGT
>NC_036872.1:32914050-32921725 GCF_002910315.2 Salvelinus sp. IW2-2015 | reverse complement strand
CGCGAAGAAAAGAGAGTGAGTTAAACTTCACTGCGTTTCTTGTTTTATAGTGGCTGTGATTGTGCAATCGACTCCTTATTCAAAACGTTGATGACGTACAGACACCACGTAGGCAGTGTCGGTTTCTTCATAGCATTCACTGTCGCCTTAAAAACAGACTCCAGATCAGGGGTAAAAATTTCTGAAATCTGACCCCTGTCATGAAAAGTGCTGTAGATATAGTTCTGTACCACTCAGAGACAAAATTCCAACGGCTATAGAAACTAGAAAGTGTTTTCTATCCAATAATAACAATAATATGCATATTGTACGATCAAGAATTTAGCACGAGGCAGTTTAATTTGGAGACCCAAATATGCTAATGCGGAACAGCACCCCCTATAGTTCCAAGAAGTTAATGTGTGAAAGTTAAATATTTCGAATAAATATATTTTGAATTTCGCGCCCTGCACTTGAGCTGGATGTTGTCATAAGTGTACCGGTGTCGGGCTTGCAGCCTGAAGAAGTTAACTAGCTAACGTTAGCTGGCTGGCTTGTTAGCTAATGTTACATGACGTGTGTACAACACCCGTTGAATATGGCCAGTGTCAGTAAACGTCTGCAAAAAAGCATAATGAAATTGTTGCCAGCCGAGCTGGTTAGGCTGTTTTCATGTTATCCAGAGGTAAACAAATCATTGTACAGAGTGTCAAGTGTGCGCTTCGAGAGTGAAACGAGATGGGTGGGGCTAAAGCTTAAGAGGGTGTGAACGATGCTGAATGGGTGTAGACAAAGAGCTCTTCACTAGATAGCAAAACATTCAATGGCGATTTTCTCAAAAGTGAGTTTACAAGTTGATCAACTTTCAAAGCAGAATAACTTCCCATTGTTCCTCAAATGCAGTGTATGATATACCATTTTGTAGCTCTGAGTCTCTCCTTTTATCTCATGTAAAAAAACACAACTTCAATTTTTGCTACTTAAACAACAGTGAACAGTGCCAACAATGCCACAGTGCTGGGAGCTAACCAACCATGTTCAATGTTAGCTATCTAACATTAGGCTCTAACTAGAACAGCAAAACGCTCTGTGAAACGAATCACAACGTTAGCTAGGGAGCCAGCCAGCTAACGTTAGCTAGCTAGCTAACAGTACACTTTAGCTTGAAATAAAACCACTTTCTGTCAAAATTAGAAAACTTGTAATATCTGAAAATGTAGCTAGCTAACGCTAGACTATCTTACCTGTATACATCATCATGCATGATGGACGCGTCTCCCTGTCAGGAATGCCATTTCACGGTTGCCCTTAGATTGAAGATGTCATCCGGAGACAGGTGTTTTCTCCATCTCTTTAGCTATCATACTCTAATTCCACTGATTTCAAAAGTTGATCCTCCAGAAAGTGGAGAGCAACACTTATGCAGCTCCACTACACAATACATAACAAAAAAGCCGCTTTCGACAGGATTACCAACACAGACTGACAAGCTTCTATGGCAGACCAATCCAAACACCTCTCTCGGCATGTCCAGTCCACTCATTATCTCAGCCAATCATGGCTAGTGGGAAGGTTGCTTTTTCTGTGGCTTAACCAACAAGTCTTGTAATTTAACAATTTCATTCGTATTTACAGATGGCATGCACATTGGTTGTTAAATTAAGGCACATGAACGTTCACATGTTCGAAAAGGCATTGCTGTCAAAAAACACATTTTGATWAAAAAAAAATTACGTTCAAATGGCTCTCCTGTAAAGTCGTGGCTTGAGACATATGCCTAGTTTGCTGAATTGGGTCACAACTTATTTCTCTCAAATTCTGTGTACAAATGTGTCTACATCCCTCTTAGTGAGCATTTCTCCTTCGTTAAGATAATACATCCAGCTGACAGGTGTAGCAAATCAAGAAGCTGATTAAACAGCATGATCGTTACACAGGTGCGCCTTGTGCTGGGGGCAATAAAAGGCCACTCTAAAATGTGCAGTTTTGTACCACAACACAATGCCACAGATGTCTCAAGTTGAGGGAGAGTGCAATTGGCATGCCGACTGCAGGAATGTCCACCAGAGCTGTTGCCAGAGAATTTAATGTTAATTTCTCTACCATAAGCTGCCTCCGGCGTCGTTTTAGAGAATTTGTCAGTACGTTCAACTGGCCTCACAACCGCAGACTACGTGTAATCACATCAGCCTAGGACCTCCACATCCGGCTTCTTCATCTGCGGGATCGTCTCAAACGAGCAACCTGGACAGCTGATGAAACTGTGGGTTTGCAAAACTGAAGAATTTCTCAGGGAAGCTCAAATGCGTGCTCGTTGTCCTCACCAGGGTCTTGACCTGGCTGCAGTTGAACTCACAGAGATAACGTGATGCGATCTTGTCGTGCCATTCATCCACCGCCATCACCTCATGTTTCAGCAAGATATTGCAAGGCCCCATGTCGTTAAACAATTCCTGGAAGTTGAAAATGTCCAAGTTCTTCCCTGGCCTGCATACCCACCAGACATGTCACCCATTGAGCATGTTTGGGATGCTCTCGATCGACATGTATGACAGCGTGTTCCAATTCCCATCAATATCCAGCAACTTCGCACAGCCATTGAAGATGAGTGGGCCACAGGCCACAATCAACAGCCTGATCAACTCTATGCGAAGGAGATATGTTGCACTGCTTAGTCCAACACACACACACACATGCACACACAAGCACACTGGCACAGACACACAGGCCTTGTGTCATGTCATCAGGTCAGTAATTGTGTTGACGACAGGGTAAAGCAGTCCTGGTCTGTCTAGATTTACAGCAATGACACACACTTCCTCTCTCTAACTACTCTGCTGTGGGAGACGTTAGAGACTACAACCACACAAACAGACAATCATTCACATTCATTCATAGAACAGCAGTAGAGACTGTTGTGGAGGGAGCAATAATATAAACTGTTGTGGAAGGAGCAGTAATAAAGACTGTTGTGGAGGGAGAAGTTATATAGACTGTTGTGGATGGATCAGCAGGAGAGACTGTTGTAGAGCAACCAGCAGTAGAGACTGTTGTGGATGGAACAGCAGGAGAGACTGTTGTAGAGCAACCAGCAGTAGAGACTGTTATGGAAGGAGCAGTCGTAGAGACTGTTATGGAGGGAACAGCAGGAGAGACTGTTGTAGAGCAACCAGCAGTAGAGACTGTTGTGGAGGGAGCAGTAGTTGAGACTGTTGTGGAGGGAGCAATAGTTGAGACTGTTGTGGAGGGAGCAGTCGTAGAGACTGTTGTGGGGGGAGCAGTAGTTGAGACTGTTGTGGAGGGAGTAATAGTAGAGACTGGTGTGGAGGGAACAGTCGTAGAGACTGTTGTGGAGGGAACAGTCGTAGAGACTGTTGTGGAGGGAACAGTCGTAGAGACTGTTGTGGAGGGACAAACTGCTGTCCCTCCACAACAGTCTCTCCCGCTTCCCTTCACAAACAGTCTCTACTGCTTCTCCTTCCACAACATCTCTATGACTGCTCCCTCCACAACATTTTTACGACGCTCAATCACAACAGTCTCTCCTACTGTTCCCTCCACAACAGTCCACTGCTTCTCCTTCCACAACAGCTCAATACTGCGCCCTCCACAACAGTCTCTACGACTGTCCCTCCACAGCAGTCTCTCCCGCTTCTCCTCCACAACAGTCTCGACTGCTCTCCCCTCCACAAATTCTCTACTGCTGCTCCTCCACAACATTCTCTAAACTTCTCCTCCACAACATCTCTACTGCTTCTCCTTCCACAACAGTCTCAACTACTGCTCCCTCCAATACAGTCTCAACTACTGCTCCCTCCACAACTGTCTCTACTACTCGCCCTCCACAACAGTCTCTCCCGCTGTTGCCTACACAACAGTCTCTAAGGCTGTTTCCTCCACAACAGTCTCTCCTGCTGTTCCCTCCACAACAGTCTCTATGACTCTCCCTCCACAACAGTCTCTCCTGCTGTTCCCTCCACAACAGTCTCTATGACTTTCCCTCCACAACAGTCGTCCTATGTTCCTCCACAGCAGTCCTCCTGCTGTCCCTCCACAACAGTCTCTCCTGCTGTTCCTCCACAACAGTCTCTCCTGCTTCTCCCTCCACAACAGTCCTCCCCTGCTCCCTCCACAACAGTCTCTACGACTGCTCCCTTCACAACAGTCTCTATGACTGCTCCTCCACAACAGTCGCTCCGACTGCTCCCTCCACAACAGTCTCAACTGCTGTTCCCTCCACAACAGTCTCTCCTGCTGTTCCTCTCAACAGTCTCTATGACTGTCCCTCCACAACAGTCGCTCCTACTTTCCTCCACAGCAGTCTCCTGCTGTTCCCTCCACAACAGTCTCTCTCTCCTGTTCCCTCCACAACAGTCTCTCTGCTCTCCTCCACAACAGTCTCTCCCGCTCTCCTCCACAACAGTCTCTACACTGCTCCCTCCACAACAGTCTCTCCTAGTCCCCACAACAGTCTCTACTGTTCTCCTTCCACAACAGTCTCAACTACTGCTCCTCCACAACAGTCTCTACGACGTTCCTCCACAACAGTCTCCCGCTTCTCCCTCCACAACAGTCTCTACTGCTTCTCCCTCCACAACTTCTCTACTCTGCTCCCTCCACACATTCTCTACTACTGTTCCCCACAACAGTCTCTACTACTGCTCCTTCACAACAGTCTCAACTACTGCTCCCTCCAATACAGCTCTACGATGCTCCCTCCACAACAGTCTCTCCTACTGTCCCTCCCACAACAGTCTCTACTGCTTCTCCTTCCACAACAGTCTCAACTACTGCTCCCTCCACAACAGTCTTCTACGACTGTTCCTCCACAACAGTCTCTCCCTGCTTCTCCTCCACAACAGTCTCTACTGCTTCTCCTCCACAACATTCTCTACTGCTGCTCCCTCCACAACATTCTCTACTACTGTTCCCTCCACAACAGTCTCTACTGCTTCTCCTTCCACAAACAGTCTCAACTACATGCTCTCTCCAATACAGTCTCAACTACTGCTCCTCCACAACTGTCCTACTACGCTCCCTCCACAACAGTCTCTCCGCTTTCCCTCCACAACAGTCTCTAAGGCTGTTCCTCCACAACAGTCTCTCTGCTCTTCCCTCCACAACAGTCTCTATGACTGCTCCCTCCACAAAAGTCTCTTCCTGCTGTTCCCTCCACAACAGTCTCTATGACTGTTCCCCCACAACAGTCGCTCCTACGTGTCCCTCCACAGCAGTCTCTCCTGCTGTTCCCTCCACAACAGTCTCTCCTGCTGTTCCCTCACAACAGTCTCTCCTGCTCTCCCTCCACAACAGTCTCTCCCGCTGCTCCCTCCACAACAGCTCTCTACTGCTTCTCCTTCCACAACAGTCTCTATGACTGCTCCCTCCACAACATTTTCTACGACTGCTCCCTCCACAACAGTCTCTCCTACTGTTCCCTCCACAACAGTCTCTACTGCTTCTCCTTCCACAACAGTCTCAACTACTGCTCCTCCACAACAGTCTCTACGACTTTCCCTCCACAACAGTCTCTCCCGCTTCTCCCTCCACAACAGTCTCTCCTGCTGTTCCCTCCACAACAGTCTCTCCTGCTGTTCCTCCACAACAGTCTCTACTACTGCTCCCTCCACAGCATTCTCTACTACTGCTCCTTCCACAACAGTCTCTACTACTGTTCCCTCCACAACAGTCTCTCTACTGCTCCTTCCACAAACGTCTCAACTACTGCTCCCTCAATACAGTCTCTACGACTCTCCCTCCACAACAGTCTCTCCCACTGTTCCTTCACAACAGCTCTCCTGCTTCCCTTCACAACAGTCTCCTGCTGTTCACACACAACGTCTCTCCTGCTGTTCCTCCACAACATTCTCTACTGCTGCTCCCTCCACAACAGTCTCTACTACTGTTCCCTCCACAACAGTCTCTACTGCTTCTCCTTCCACAACAGTCTCAACTACTGCTCCCTCCAATACAGTCTCTACGACTGCTCCCTCCACAACAGTCTCTCCCACTGTTCCCTCCACAAACGTCTCTCCTGCTGTTCCCTCCACAACATCTCCCTGCTGTTCCCTCCACAACAGTCTCTACTACTGCTCCCTCCACAACATCTCTACTACTGCTCCTTCCACAACAGTCTCTACTACTGTTCCCTCCACAACAGTCTCTACTACTGCTCCTTCCACAACAGTCTCAACTACTGCTCCCCCAATACAGACTCTACGACTGCTCCCTCCACAACAGTCTCTCCCACTGTTCCTCCACAACAGTCTCTCCTGCTTTCCCTTCACAACAGTCTCTCCTGCTGTCCCTCCACAACAGTCTCTCCTGCTGCTCCCTCCACAACATCTTCAACTACTGTTCCCTCCACAACAGCTCTCCCGCTGTTCCCTCCACAACATCTCTACGACTGCTCCCTTCACAACAGTCTCTATGACTGCCCTCCACAACAGTCGCTCCTCTGCTCCCTCCACCAACAGTCTCAACTGCTGCTCCCCCACAACAGTCTCTCCGCTGTTCCCTTCACAACAGTCTCTACTGTTCTCCTTCCACAACAGTCTCTATGACTGCTCCCTCCACAACATTTTCTACGACTGCTCCCTCCACAACAGTCTCTCCTACTGTCCCTCCACAACAGTCTCTACTGCTTCTCCTTCACAACAGTCTCAACTACTGCTCCCTCCACAACAGTCTCTACGACTGTTCCCTCCACACAGTCTCTCCCGCTTCTCCCTCCACAACAGTCTCTACTGCTTCTCCCTCCACAACAATTCTCTACTGCTGCTCCTCCACAACAGTCTCTACTAATTTTCCCTCCACAACAGTCTCTACTACTGCTCCTTCCACAACAGTCTCAACTACTGCTCCCTCCAATACAGTCTCTACGACTGCTCCCTCCACAACAGCTCTCCCGCTGTTCCTCCACAACAGTCTCTCCTGCTGTTCCTCCACAACAGTCTCTACTTACTGCTCCCTCCACAACATTCTTCTACTACTGTCCTTCCACAACAGTCTCTACTACTGTTCCCTCCACACAGTCTCTACTACTGCTCCTTCCACAACAGTCTCAACTACTGCTCCCTCCAAACAGTCTCTACGACTGCTCCCTCACAACAGTCTCCTGCTGTTCCCTCCACAACAGTCTCTCCTGCTGTTCCCTCCACAACAGTCTCTCCTGCTTTCCCTCCACAACAGTCTCTACTACTGCTCCCTCCACAACAGTCTATATGACTGCTCCCTCCACAACAGTCTCTCCTGCTTCCCTCCACAACAGTCTCTACGACTGCTCGCCTCCACAACCGTCTCTTACTACTGCTCCTCCACAACAGTCTCTATGACTGCTGCCTCCAAACAGTCTCTCCTGCCTGTTTCCCTCCACAACAGTCTCTCCTGCTTTCCCTTCACAACAGTCTCTCCTGCTGTTCCCTCCACAAGTCCTACGACTCCTCCACAACAGTCTTCCTGCTTTCCCTCCACAACAGTCTCTACGACTGTTCCTCCACAACAGTTCTCCTGCTGTTCCCTCCACAACAGTCTCTACAACTGCTCCCTCCACAACAGTCTCTCCTACTGTTCCCTCCACACAGTTCTACTACTGCTCCCTCACAACTCTCCTACTGTTCCCTCCACAACAGTCTCTCCTGCTGTTCTCTCCACAACAGTCTCTACGACTTTCCCCACAACAGTCTCAACTACTGCT
>NC_036872.1:32907097-32913220 GCF_002910315.2 Salvelinus sp. IW2-2015 | reverse complement strand
TGTGTGTGCCCTGCAGAGAAGACATAAAACAAGACTCGCCAGCCAGTGCCAGGGCCAGTGGGTTGTGTCAAAAACTGTGGCCCTTTCAAAGCTGCTTCCCCCCAGTCCAGTAACTATACAGCCGGGGGAGAAAAATGACTTTGCTCTCATTGTTCCTCCTCACCCACAGGCCTTTGGCACTGAACTAGTTAGATACCTCATTCACAGAGGTATCTAACTACCCAGACCCAGACCCTCAAGGTAATAAAAGTAATGACAAGCGTTCAAACCGATGAATCAGCCCTCAATTACAGGGAGACACCGTAAAAAGCGACCTAGCCCTGACAGATCTGCCCTTTCTGAAGTACAACTAGTGGGTGTTTCTCTCAGACAGGGCTGCTGCGCTTTTACGGCATCCCATTACATAAGTCTTAAAGAAGTTATTCTGGGAAAACAAAGGGTACGTAAACTTAACTTTGTGAAACACAAACACAGCCCAAGACTAGGTAGTTCAAGACAGTCAACAGTGGGCCTTTAGTCGGGCAGTTGGTTTTAAGTCTGTAACGTTACAATGACTGTGGACCGTGAGGTTAAGGACGTCACACTGAAGATGTACATTTGGATCAGCTTTACAAGTGAATGGAAAAGCAAAGAAAGTGAAAAAGAATGGACGGTACAGAGGAGCAGGACATAAACAATTAAAGGAGAGAAAAACGGATGACAAGCTAAATGTAAAATAGGCCTACCTAAACATTAACTCAGGTACCTCAGAACTACCTAAATGTGACCCGATTCAGGAAACTAGGCATATGTCGCATGTCACGACTTCACAGGAGAGCTGTTTGAACATATAAAATATTTGTTAATCAAAATGCGTTTTTTGGCAGAAATGCCTTCTTGAACATGTGCACTTTCATGCACCTTAATAACAAACTTGTATGCCATCTGTAAATACAAATAAAATTGTTAAATTAGGAGCCTTGTTGGTTAAGCCACAGAAAAAGTAACAACTTTCCCACTAGCCATGATTGGCTGAGATAATGAGTGGGCTGGACATGCCGAGAGAGGAGTTTGGATTGGTCTGCCATGTTGAAAGCATCTGTCTATTTGAGGTCGAACACGGCGTTAAAAAAAATGTATTGTGTGGTGGAGCTGCATAAGTGTTGCTCTCCATTTTCTGGAAGATGAAGTTTTGAAATCAGTGGAATTAGAGTATGATAGCTAACGAGATGGAGAAAACACCTGTCTCTGGATTACATCTTCAAATTAAGGGCAACCGTGGTATGGCATTCCTGACAGGGAGATGCGTCCATGATGCATGTTGATGTATACAGGTAAAATAGTCTAGCGTTAGCTAGCTACATTTTCAGATATTACACGTTTGTAATTTTGACAGAAAGTGGTTTCATTTCAAGCTAAAGTGTACTGTTAGTTAGCTAGCTAACGTTAGCTGGCTGGCTCCCTAGCTGATGTTATTATTTGTTTCCCAGAGCCGTTTGCTTTTCTAGTTAGAGCCTAATGTTAGCTAGCTGGTTGGTTAGCTCCCAGCACTGTGGCATTGTTGTTCATTGTTGCTTAACTAGCTAACGTTAGCTGGCTGGCTTTTTATCTAACGTTACGTGACATGTGTGATCTTAAACGTTGTTTACCTAGCTAGGTTCATTGTTTACATAGCTAGCTAGTTATATGTCTTAAGCTAAAGTGTACTGTTAGCTAGCTAGCTAACGTTAGCTGGCTGGCTCCCTAGCGGACATTATTATTTGTTTCCCAGAGCTGTTTGCTTTTCTAGTTAGAGCCTAATGTTAGGCATTTTTGGCACTTTGTTCATTGTTGTTTAACTAGATAACGTTAGCTGGCTGGCTCGTTAGCTAACGTTACATGTGTGGTCTTAAAAACGTAGTTTACCTAGCTAGCCAACTATATGTCTTAAGCTAAAGTGTACTGTTAGCTAGCTAGCTTGCTCCCTAGCGGACGTTATTATTAGTTTCCCAGAGCTGTTTGCTTTTCTAGTTAGAGTCTAATGTTGTTCATTGTTGTTTAACTAGCTAACGTTAGCTGGCTGGCTCGTTAGCTAATGTTACATGACGTGTGTACAACACCTGTTGAATACGGCCGGTGTCAGTAAACGTCTGCAAAAAAATCATAATGAAATTGTTGCCAGCAGAGCTAGTTAGGCTGTTTTCATGTTATACAGAGGTAAACAAATCATCAGCCAGAGCGTCAAGTGTGCACTCCGAGAGCGAAACGAGATGGRTGGGGCTAAAGCTAAAGAGGGTGTGAACGATGCTGAATGGTTGTAGACAAAGAGGTCTTCACTAGATACCAAAACATTCAAAGGCAATTTTCTAAAAAGTGAGTTTACAAATTGATCAACTTTCAAAGCAGAATTACTTTCCAATTGTTCCTCAAATGCAGTGTATGATATACAGTTTTGTAGCTCTGAGTCTCTACTCTTATCCAATGTAAAAAAACACAATTTCACATTTTGCTACATAAGGCTGAATCCAGGTGGTGAGTCACAAATGTTCTTGCTACAGAGATCAGGGTACCTAATGGAGAACACAACACTAATTACTCAGGGGGCTTAGCTGGTATACACTGTACTCTCTCCTTACATAAGCACTCAGTGAGTGAGAGAGGGAAAGAGATATCAGTACACACACATTGCTACAGTTCCTGTTACCTTGCTAGTCTATACACCTTGGCCATCCTTAACTTTGAGACTTGAGTGTGTGTGTGCGTGCATGCATGTGTGTGTGTGTGTGTTATCGCTCCACAAATCTCAGTCTCATCTCTACCCCCCCAAAACACACATCAACAGAACAGATCTCCATCTTCTCCGTAAACATTTGCGTTAGCTGGAAGTCTGGAAGTGGGCACGTTCAAGTTTACTGATAAGACCGAGCTTATCAGAGAGAGAAAAAAGAGAGAGAGAGGACCAAGAGAGAGAACCAAGAAGAGAAGAGACCAAGAGAAGAAGAGACCCAGAAGAGAAGACCAAGAGAGAGAAGACCAGAGAAAGACAGAAGATAGAGATTCCGAGAGAGAGACCAAGAGATGAAGACAAGACAGGAGAAGAAAGACCAGGAAAGAGAGAGGCTAGAAAGAGAGAGACCAAAGAGAGAACAGAGAGAAGAGACAAGAGAGAAGACAGAGGAAGAGAGAGGGGGGTGAGAAGAGAGAGAGAGAGAGCCCTTGTGAGGAAGTGACTGATGTAAGGACTCACTTAACAGCTCCTACCACCTACTGACAGATAGTGAGATGAGAGCAAACTAAGGCTGTGTAAATTCCGCTGCCTCCTAAAACTGTCTCTGTTCAGACAATGAGACGACAGTCTGTGCATTGATGTATACTGGGTAAGAAATGAACAGATTTCGCAAGGCAAGACAGGGAAACCAAAACAACAAGATCTTATAAACAGATTTAAATATCCATATCTGGTTAACTGTGTTTGTCAGCAGTGGAACTTGAAAGAAACCAAAGCACAAACACATAAAATGTTAGAATTTTTTTAACTAAAAAATTAATCACCACCTTATACATCTATAAGTGTTTATTTTAAACATCTAGGCTATAGCAAACGTCTGATTTTTGAATTCTCCACCACTTTCATACTGCTGGAGAGATCATTACATTACAACCATCTTAAAAAATAATAACTAGCAGTTTGTCCAACAGAAACATAAAGACATAAAAGCTATGCCTGCTGGTGTAACTCCGCTTACCTATAATGATAATAAAAYAATCAACTAGCAATAACTGAATTACAGTAGCCTAATGGAGTTAATAAAAATGGTAGCAAATTAAGCATTTTATTTTAAATATCGCAAAAAAACCATCAAAATAAAAACAGTATTTCTTCACTACAAACTGTCGTCTTCAGAAGTTAGAAGTGTAGAACGCCAGGAGGATGATTCAACCCCTAGTCTKATAGGTTCCCAGTAGAGAGAGGAAACATGCCCCAATGTTATTGTACAAATGACGATGTATAAGTCACTCCTGAAATGACTTTTGTGCTATTGGATGGATTATTTATACCCTTAGAGCAGGCAACATTTATCATCCAGGGTAGTGGGTCCCCTTCAAAGTTCTCCTGTTTTATGCTCTGCATTATTTCTTGTGCACACACATAAACAAAGCTCCGGGCTGGGGGCGGTGAATCAGGGGGCTGTGTCACGGCGTGCCCCCCGGGTCAGGACAGCTTTCTTCTGCCGCCAGTGCTTACATTACCATGTGAAAGGCTAAAGCTGCTCCAAATATCCCCTCTAAACATTTATCCTGCCTGTATGGACGCCTTGGAACCTGGATCCAGCGTGGAAACATTCCAGGGAGCCTTGTTCTACATTGTCCAGGAGGACATGTCTTTAGGATTAATAACATAAGAGGGACGCTTACAAAYGTTGTGTAAAAATAAAATATTTTTCTCMMMWTGGYTCTTAAYAATTAAAATGCTAATTTGCAGAATTTGAACATTTGTATAATTGGAATGTGGAAATGTAATTGTCATGAAAACAGACACTTAAAACCATGTTTTACTTAAAAAAAAATTATAACATCTTTGATAAAAAAATATTTTTATTTGTATTTGTGTTTTCTAGACCAGGCAGGCATCAATAACGCCATGGCAGCAGCAACAGTTCTAGATGTAACAGACTCCAGCTAGGAGTAGTCTGTGTTTACACTAGAAGTGCTCAGAAATGAATTTCCCAACACTGCTCCAATCTGTCTTATCATTTATCCTGTAAAAGTGTTGCCTCAGTGATGAAGCTACACTTTCAAAACATGTTTCAATTCACCAAGTGTTTTCTTTCATCTGACATAGCCTTCACAGCTCTCTCTCTCTGTGTCCAAAATGGCACCCTGATTCCTTTATTGTGCACTACTTTTGACCAGAGCCCTATAGGTCCTGGTCAAAGTACTGCACTATATTGGGAATAGGGTGCCATTTTAGACAGACGTATATCTGTGACAGGGTCTGAAGAGCATGCCAAGCAGGAAGGAAYACAACACAGCAGCTTGTGATCTGCAGTAGCGAGTAAAGAGCAGACTCACAACTTCACAGCAGYGCAGAGCCTATTTTAAATTAGCAAGAGTGCAACCAGCYGGKGAACAAAATGAATATGCATGAAAATKAACTAGCTCTAATTCCCAGCTTGGTCATTCTGTTAATTTTTCCTTACGGAACGGGAGCTGAATCATCTGTCATTCCCTTTAATTTAATCACCAGCCTCCTCATTCAATTATCAAATATAATATGCAAATGAGCTGAACAATGGCCAGCTCATGCTAATGAGGTATATCAGTATAATTAGATTGGAGAGGTAGCAACAGTAAGGGGGGGGGGGGGGGGGTGGATTGGGGGGATTGCCATAAAATCAGGAGCAGATCCTTTTAATTAAGACTACAACTTTTTATTTAGATACTGTATTCTTCCCGTTAAATTGTTGAATGGTTCGCGGTGCGGTGGGACGCGAGGAAGACATACTCTATTGGAACCCCTGAGACCACTCCTGATGGTGGTGTGATGGTATCAAGGGACATGGCTGACTTAAGTAGCCTGGGGAACAGAGATAGTGAACAGGGCCAACTGTGGCACACGTGTCCCCTGTGCCAAGGCGTTGGAGCATGCATGGCAGCCAGGTTAGACACAGGACAGGGAACCAACCAGGGCTTTAATCCTCCAGTCTAATGTCACAATGACTAATCCTATTCCCTACATAGTGCAGTATTTTGACCAAAGACCATTTGGGACGCAAACCTAGTCATCCGCTGCTGTCAACGCTTATGCATGCAAGCATCTGCTGCCTCCTTAAAGGGCACGGGCGCACCACACCCCACACACACATCACACACACACACACACACACACACACACACACACAACACACAACACAACACACCCACACACCACACACAACACACACATCACACACACACACACCACACACACACACACACACACACAACCCACACACACCACCACACACACACACACACCACACACAGTGAGTTTACACGGGCAGCACACGGCACAAAGCAGGCCTCTCCACCACCCACTGAACACAATGGGTCTCTCTGAGAGGCAACAGACTGCCTGCTGTGGGACATGACAGGTGTCGCAACCAGCTGAAATATTTAACAGAG
>NC_036872.1:32867176-32894032 GCF_002910315.2 Salvelinus sp. IW2-2015 | reverse complement strand
AGGTGGACTACCTGCATGGAAAGAGCTGGTTGAGAGTAGAATGACCAAGAGTGTGCAAAGCTGTCATCAAGGCAAAGGGTGGCTTACTTTGAAGGAATCTCAAAGTGAATAACTATTTATTTTGATTTGTTTAATAACACTTTTTGGTGACTACATGTGTAATTTCATATAGTTTTGAGTCTTCACTATTCATTCTACAATGTAGAAAATAGGCACAAATAAAGAAAACCCTTGAGATGAGTAGGTGTTCTAAAACTTTTAACCCGTAGTGTAGCTAGCTAATTGTTATGAAGTAAAATCTTTGTTCTGTCTCCTATTGCCATACCCTGGCTAGAAGAAGGAAGTTTCATGAATGGGTCCATAGTAAGTCCATAGTAAGTCAATAGGGCTAACTGGCTGCTAGCTACCCACAAATAATTGACATCTACTGTACCTTGCATAACATTGTTTTAGGTCATTTTGCCTGTTTAACGATTCACATATATATCTAACTGATTAATTATGAAGTAAATCATTGCTTTGTGATATCTTGTTTTGGTCTATTGTTGCCATTGTCCTGTCTGGAGGAAGGTTAAGTGAATGGGAGATGCAGCGTGAGGTAATACAGTGAGGGGAGTGGCGAGGGCCTCTCAAATGTAACGTCTTATGGGTTCTCCACCCTCTGTGTCCTAACAAACAACGTACTCAAGAGAACGTCCTCATGAGAATGGCACCTGGAGCATGAGGAGTGTGGAGCACGGGTAGTACGCAGATTGAGAAACAGCCGGAGGACGGTAGATGGAGATGCTTTTTCATAGTAATTGGATGAACTCAGAATACTGGGGCTCGGAGTGTTATGTCTTATCAGACAATATGATGGTGGACGTTGAAATGAGTGGTGTGTGTGTGCTGTGGGTGTGTGTGTGTGTGTGTTGTGTGTGTAGTGGTGTGTGTCGTGTTGGTGTGTGTGTGTGTGTTGTGGTGTGTGTGTGTGGTGTGTGTGTGGGTGTGTGTGGTGTGGACATGTTTAACTATTCTTGTGGGACCAGAAGTCCCTACAAGAATAGTAAGACGAACAAAAAGTTGACCAGCTGGGACATTTTTGTAGTCCCCACAGGTCAAATGCATTTCTAGCGTTGTAGGGTTAAGGTTAGAATTAGTGTTAGGGTTGGAATTAAGTTAAATATTAAGTTAGGAGCTAGGGTTAGTTGTGAGGGTTAGGGTGAGGGCTAGGGTTAGGTTTAGGGTCTGGGAAGGATAAGTTTAGGGCGCGTTTTTGTAGGTTAGGGTAGGTTAGGGTTAAGTGGCTTGTAAGGTCGGTAGGTAAGATGAGGGGTTAAAGGGATTAGACTGGACAGGGGTTGGGATGACGGTGTAAGTGGAGTGTATTAGGTGGTAGCGGGAAAAATAACGGTTTGTGGAATGTGGAACGAATTTATGTCCGCCTAAAGGTTAGCTGTAGTTGGTTTTGGTGTGTGTGTGTGTGTGTGTTGTGTGTTGTGTTGTGTGTGGTGTGTGTTTAGTGGTGTGGTGGTGTGTGTGTGTGTGTGTGTGGGTGTGGGTGTGTGTGGCTGTGGTGGTGTGTTGTGTGTGTGTGTGTGTGCTGTTTTAGACAGAGCATGGATAGGTTGCGATGCGTAGCAAAGCCCGATGTTGAGGACATCGTGGGGCTAATAGAGGAAGTGCCAATGAAAAAGGAGGCGAGAAACAGGAGAGAGAATTGGGCGTTATGATGATGGAAACTGTAACGCTGGAGATGCGTCCTGAGACGGGCAGTTGAGGGCGAGAAGGGCACAGTATATATGCTTCAAATGCGATTTGGAATCAATCAGTGTCGTTATAAGATGAGATATGCAGCATGCGGGAATGCATTTCAATTAACAGGGGTGCCTTGTTAAAAGTTCATTTGTGGAATTTCTTTCCTTCTTAAAGTGTTTGAGCCAATCAGTTGTGTTGTGACAAGGTAGGAGGTGTATAAAGACGATAGCCCTATTTGGTAAAAGACCAAGTCCATATTATGGCAAGAACGGCTGAAATAAGCAAAGAGAACCAACAGTCCATCATTACTTTAAGACATGAAGGTCAGTCAATACGATGCATTTCAAGAACRTTGAAAGTTTCTTCAAGTGCAGTCGCAAAAACCATCAAGCGCTATGATGAAACTGGCTCTCATTAGGACCGCCACAGGAACGGAATAGCCAGAGTATCCTCTGCTGCAGAGGATAAGTTCATTAGAGTTACCAGCCTCAGAAATTGCAGCCCAAATAAATGCTCCACAGAGTTCAAGTAACCAACACATCTCAACATCAACTGTTCAGAGGACACTGCGTGCATCAGGCCTTCATGGCCAAATTGTTTCAAAGAGACCACTACTAAAGGACACCAAGAAGAATAAGAGACMRGAAAAATGGACATTAGACCGATGGAAATCTGTCCTTCGGTTGGAGTCAAAAGACCMTGCTCTGTTTTTCGCAGACTTTTGATTTGGACTCCTTCTCCGACCCTCCTGTGCTCCAATTTGCATGCTCGCAGCACGGTAGTATGCATTTTGAGAAACACTCCTTGTCTCTCATTTGTCTAATTGAAAACAACACTGATAGAGTCACAAACACGTTCTAACCATTCTACCTGGGAGAGAAACATGTCAACACAAACAGATTGGACTGAGAGGCCTATTATTCTCCCCAATGTGTGAGCTACAATGTGTGGTAAAAAAGTATGCACGCGTACTGTAACACTGTAAGTCGCTTTGGATAAAATAATCTGCATAATTGGCATGTATTATTATCATTACAACAACCAATTATTGTCATGTTGTATTTCCAGTAAATACTAAGATAGAACACCAAATGTTTCACTTAATGTTCCAATGGGAAAGTCATGACAATCCCTGCTCCCAGCGCTGTTCAGTAACTGCCAACCAATGCCTTGTTATAAAGCCTGGTCCCAGATCTGTTTATGGAGTTTCAAGATAGCACAAACAGATCTGGGACCAGGATATTGTGTTAAAGGCTACACTTGTCATTAAACTGCATGTGATTCTTCCATGCTAGCCCAGTGCGTGAATATGAGATATGCGCTACAGTTTTTAATGCAATAACCCCACTTTAAACTAACCAGAACTCATAAAGACTTCATAACTCCATTTTAAGGCCTCTATAAATTCTTATCTATGCTTCTCTTCTCATTAAATGGAACTCATCCATGTTAGCCCAGTGTGTGTCAATATGAGCGGTGAGGTAGTAATGAGATATGGCTGGAGGATGGAGGACTGGAGGATGAGGGGATGAAAGGGACGACTCTGTGTGTCAGGAATGAAGGGCAGCAACCTGAGTCGAGGAGACATCACTGGCATGTAAGGCTGTAGTGGGTGGTGGGGAGGTTGTCAAGCCCCAGCCAGATAGAACACAGCAACACACCAACTAGAAAGCTAGCCACAGCAAACTGTTATGTAAACACTTCAGTTATGTGGGAAAAGTCCCGTTTATTCACCTCTTGACCTCTCTATCTCTCTCACTCCCTTTCCTTTCTCTTCCGATCTCACTCATTTTTCCTTTCTCTATTCCCCTTGTTTCTTTGTCTTCTCTGTGTCTCTGTATCATCCCCGTTCTATTGTTGCCCATTCCTCTCTTCTGTCTCTCCTTCCCCTTCTCCATCCCTTTTCTCTCTGGGCATTGTCTCTGTCTACTACAGTATAGTGGGAATGTTGTTGTCCCCCAGAGACAGTAGAGGAGGCTCTGCCACGGGCCATACACACACACACACACACACACACACACACACACACACACACACACACACACACACACACACACACCACACACACACACACACACACACACACACACACACACACACACACACACACACACACACACCTCGGCCACCAATCATGCAGACAGCAAGGCAGGCAGTCAGGGATCAGGTTAGGTTGAGGCCACGTCCAATGACCTGTCTGTGTCCCAAATGGTACCCTATTCCCTACAGTATATAGTTCACTACATTTGATCAGTGCCCATAGGGCTTTAGTCAAAAGTAGTGCACTATCTAGGGATAGGGTGCCCCTGTCTCCTGCCATCAGGGCCACTGACATTTGACTCAGGCAACCTTGACTTCCTCCCTCTCTCCCTCTGACTGACTGCAGCACCTGCTGCGAACCAATCCACCCGCATCACATTACCCTCTGGGCCAGCTACGGTGGCCATTTTGTTTCCTAAGCACAACAACAGTAGTTCCCAGAAGTATTGAAATGTGCAAGAAAGGCAGAAGAGAAGAGAAGAGTGGAAAAGGTTGAGGTCAGTTGAGSAGYCAAGAGTCCTTAGATCCCCTGTAGGCTACTGTCTACTGTGATGGTGGTCTGGTGAGCAGAATACAAAAGGACGCTGTTATTAGCACCACCGCAGTTGGGCTGTGATAAAGGAGAGGGGTGTTGTGAGGGATTGGGAGTGCTGTGATATTTGGTGTTGGGATCGTTTGGTAGGCTGTTCACCTGTTTATGGCAGGTTATTGTTAYGTTGGCAATGATAATAGGTTGGATGGGGCATGTGTTATTGGGCAGTGCAATGTAATGGATAACATTACATTGGTGGTGGGCTGCTGGAAAAGGGTGTGCATTAGTCACTATGCCTTTCATCAGACAGGCCCCATTCTCTCATGACAGTTTAACCGCCCAGTAGGAAATATTGATGCCTAGAGTCACAAAGACAAACGCTAGACATGCTGTGGGATCATGCCTCAGACCCCGTGCGTCCACCAACCACACACACACGACCTAACGCTCCCCAACCCCCCCACACACACACACTTTTTCAACATAGGTCCATTCAAATCAAATGATCACATGTAATGATTTAGCAGATGTTATTGTGCGGGGTAGCGAATGCTTGTGTCCTAGCTCCAACAGGCAGTAGCATCTAACAATTCACAATAATACACACAATCTAAAAGTAAATAATGGATTTAAGAATATATAAATATTAGGAGAGCAATGTCGGAGTGGCATTGACTAAATACAGTAGAATAGAATACAGTATATACATATGAGATAGTAAAGCAGTATGTAAACATTATTAAAGTGACTAGTGTTCATTATTAAATGGCCAGTGATTCCATGTCTAATAGGCAGCAGCCTCTAAGGTCGCAAGGTTGAGTAGCCGGGTGGTAGCCAGCTAGTGAGGCTATTTAACAGTCTGATAGACTAGAGATAGAAGCTGTTTTTCCAGTTTCTGTCCTAGCTTTGATGCACCTGACTGATCTCGCTTTCTGGATGATAGCGGGGTGAACAGGCCGTGGCTTGGGTGGTTGTCCTTAATGAGCGTCCTGTGACATCGGGTGCTGTAGGTGTGCCTGAGGGCAGGCAGTGTGCCCTGGTGACGCGTTGGGCAGACTACACCTTCTGGAGAGACCTGTGGGTTGCGGGCGGAGCAGTTGCATACCAGGCGGTGAACAGCCCATCAGGATGCTCTCAATTGTGGCATTGTAAAAGTTTAGGGTTTTAGGGGCCAAGGATTTCTTTCAGCCTGTGTGTCTGTCTGTGTGGTGGACCATTTCAGATGTCAAGTATGTGTACACCGAGGAACTTGAAGCTTTCACCTTCTCCACTGTAGTCCCGTCGATTGGAGTGGGGCGCGCACTCTGCTGTTTCCTGAAGTCCACGATCAGTTCCTTTTTTTGTTGACGTTTGAGAGAGAGGTTATTTTCCTGGCCACCCTCTGCCTGGGCCCTCACACCTCCCTGTAGGTGTCTCGTCATTGTTGTGTCGTCTGCAAACTTGATGATTGAGTTGGAGGCGTGCGTGGCCACACAGTCACGGGTGAACAGCAGGGGGCTGAGCACGCACCCTTGTGGCGCCCCTGTGTTAAGGATCAGCAAAGTGGAGGTGTTGTTTCCTACCTTCACCACCTGGGGGCGGCCCATCATGAAGTCCAGGATGCAGTTGCACAGGGTGGGGTTCAGACCCAGGGCCCCGAGCTTAATGAGGAGCTTGGAGGATACTATGGTGTTGAATGCTGAGCTATAGTCAATGAACAGCATTCTTACATAGGTATTCCTCTTGTCCAGATGGGATAGGGCAGTGTGTAGTGCAATGGGGATTACACCGTCTGTGGATCTATTGAGGCGATAAGCAAATTCAAATGGGTCTAGAGTGTCAGGTAAGGTAGAGGTGATATAATCCTTAACTAGCCTCTCAAAGCACTTCATGATGACAGAAGTGAGTGCTACGGGGCGGTTGTCATTTAGTTCAGTTACCTTTGCTTTCTTTGGTACAGGAACAATGGTGGACATCTTGAAGCAAGTGGGGACAGCAGACTGGGATAGGGAGAGATTGAATATGTCCGACAGCTGGTCTGAGCATGCTCTGAGGACGTGGCTAGGGATGCAGTCTGGGCTGGCAGCCTTGTGAGTTTTTTAAAATTACATTTCTATTGAACCTTTATTTAACTAGGCAAGCCAGTTAAGAACACATTCTTATTTAAAATGATGGCCTACCCCAGCCAAACCCTCTCCTAACCCGGACGACAGTGGGACAAGTGTGCGCCGCCCTATGGGACTCCCAATCACGACCGGTTGTGATACAGCCTGGAATCGAACCAGGATCAGTAGTGACACCTCTAGCACTGAGATGCAGTGCCTTAGACCACTGTGCCACTCGGGAGCCTCTAAAATGCTTAAAATGTCTTACTCACGTCTGCCCCGGAGAATGAGAGCCCACAGTCCTTGGGATCGGGCCACATCGATTGCACTGTGTTATCCTCAAAGCAGGCGCAGAAGGTGTTTAGCTTGTCTAGGATCAAGACGTCGGTGTCTGCGACGTGGTTGGTTTTCCCTTTGTAATCCATGAATGTCTGTCGACCCAGATACGTCTCGTGTCTGAGCCGTTGAATTGCAACTCCACTTTGTCTCTGGACTGACGTTTTGCCTGTTTGATTGCCTTACAGAGGGAATAATTACAATGTTTGTACTCAACCATATTCCCAGTCACCTTGCCATGGTTAAATGCGGTGGTTCACGCTTTCAGTTTTGCGCGAATGCTGCCATCTATCCACGTTTCTGGTTTTGGTAGGTTCACCGTGTCCGTGTAAGTTTCAATTATATTCTCAGAGGCTACAGGGAACATATCCCAGTCCGCGTGATCAAAACAATCTTGAAGCACGGATTCCGATTGGTCAGACCAGGGTTGAATAGACCTTAGCATGGGTACTTCCTGTTTGAGTTTCTACCTACGGGAAGGGAGGATCAAAATGGAGTTGTGATCTGATCTGCCAAAGGGAGGGCGGGGCCTCGTAGGCATCTCGAAAGGCAGGTAGCAGTGATCTAGTGTTTTCCCTAAGCGAGTACTACAGTCAATGTGTTGATAGAACTTCGGTAGCGTTTTGGATCAGCCTCTGGGATAAGTTCAATTGCCCTGGAGGGTACGAACAAAGGATCCAGTTCGGGAAAGTCGTATTCCTGGTCGTAATGCTGGTGAGTTACCGCCGCTCTGATATCCAAAAGTTCTTTCCGGCTGTATGTAATAACACAAAACATTTTCTGGGCTAATAATGTAAGAAATAACACACACAAAAAAAAGGCATTGCTTGCAACATCATTTCCACATTGCAACACATCCAACCATCCTCCTAATTACCATGGTGATAACAGAGATGTCAGAAGGAGCCGTCAGCTCCAGGACAATGAACCCAGCCATGATGAGGTTAGACGTCATAAAGCTGGATATGTAAATGGCTACTCCAGAAGGTCAATGAAACATTGTTCTCAATGGGGGAGGAAATAGGTCAGGATTAGTCTTGAGAAGGAGGGTGTGACATTTCATTTGACTGTGTTGTTGAATTATTAAATTATTATTAAATTAATAATTTATCGCTGAAATGATACAAGTTAACTGTCTCGAATACGATAATTGAGACTAATTTTCCAGGATGACAATTACTTACTGGTATAGGGGTTAGCAATTGGCCTATTAGCCTATGGGACCCCCACATTTAATTTGATGCTGTTGTTTTGCATGAGCCTCAGCTTCCTTGAAGAGCACTTTAACCTGAATCGTCCTCAGCATAAACTCTATGCCCAAAGTTCCCCAGAGAGTGACTAGATACATTTTCCAAATCATGACGGGCAACACGATGCATATCATTTCAATAAATCTAAGTGAGAGGGGAACCTTCCGAAAGGGAGGGGCCAAATCTACACCTCCCTGGCGTCCTCTGATGGATGTGTCAGGAGGCTGAGCTCATTAAATTCTCTATGTCTGGATATCCCTGTAACTCATTGTGGGTGTGTTGTGTGTGTTGTGTGTGTGTCGTGTGTGTGTGTGTGTGTGTGAGGACTGATTTGGAGCTCTCTGGGTGACAGTGAGAGGTGATCTGTGGGTCTATACCTTACCGCTGTCAGGCTACTGAGGACACAACTGTGTGGGTGTGTGTGTTGTGTGTGTGTTGTGTGTGTTGTGTGTGTGTGTGGGTGTGTGTGTGTGTGTGTGGTGTGTGTGTGTGTGTGTGTGGTGGTGTTGGGTGTGGGTGTGTGTGGTGTTGTTGTGTGTGTGTGTGTGTGGTTGTTTTGTTGTGTAAAAACCCAGGATGACTCACATTTTTTTCTCACAACAATAACAGAACTCCCCTTGGTGGACATATTTGCTCATATTACCTGACAGAGAAGGAGAGAAGAGGGGAGATAGAAGGAGGGAAGAAAGATAGAGGAGAGAGAGGAGATATAAAGATAGGGAGAGGGAGAGGAGCAGAGAGTTTGTGAGTGAGTTATAACCCCCAGTTCCCCCCACACATACCCTTGTGTCTTGCAGGTGCAGATCAGATGAAGAATGATCAGTCTCAGCCAGAGGGACAGAGAGAGGGGGCAGGGATCGTGGTCACTCAGGTGAGGCGGAGGCGTCCTGATGATGTCAGAGCAGCGCAAACGAGATTCCTGAACCAGCAGTAGAGCCACAGATCCACACAGATTCTCCTGAACTAGCAGTAGAGCCACAGATCCACACAGATTCTCGCTGAAGCTAGTAGAGCCACAGATCCACACAGATTCTCCTGAACTAGCAGTAGAGCCACAGATCCACACAGATTTCCTGAACTATCAGTAGAGCCACAGATCCACACAGATTATCCTGAACTAGCAGTAGAGCCACAAATCCACACAGATTCTCCTGAACCAGCGTAGAGCCACGATCCACACAGATTATCCTGAACTAGCAGTAGAGGCACAGATCCACCACGATTTCCTGAACTAGCAGTAGAGCCACAGATCCACACATATTCTCCTGAACTAGCAGTAGAGCCCCAAATCCCACACATATTCTCCTGAACTAGCAGTAGAGCTACAGATCCACACAGATTCTCCTGAACTTGCAGTAGAGCCTCAGATCCACACAGATTCTTCTGAACTAGAGGTAGAGCCTCAGATCACAACACTACAAGCTTGGCACACCTGTATTGGGGAGTTTCTGTTCTTCTCTGCAGATCCTCTCAAGCTCTGTCACGTTGATGGGAGTGTTGCTGCACAGCTATTTGCAAGTCAATCCAGAGATGTTTGATTGGGTTAAAGTCCGGACTCTGGCTGGGCCACTCAGGACATTCAGAGACTTGTCCCGAATACACTCCTGTGTTGTCTTGGCGTTGTGCTTAGGGTCATTGTCCATTGAGAGTGAACCTGACCCAAGTCTGAGGACCTGAGCACTTTGGAGCAGGTTTTCATCAAGAATCTCTCTGTACTTTGCTAGTCATCTTTGCCTCGATCCTGAGTAGTTTCCCAGTCCCTGCGCTCAAAAACATCCACAGCTCAATGCTGCCACCACCATGCTTCACTGTAGGGATTGTGCCAGGCCTAGACTTGACGCTTGGCATCCAGTCCAAAGAGTTCAATCTTGTTTCATCAGACCAGAGAATCTTGTTTCTCATGGTCTGAGAGGCTTTAGGTGCCTTTGGCAAACTCCAAGCGGGAGTTGCCATGTGCCATTTATTGAAGAGTTCTGTCAGGCCACTCTACCATAAAGGCCTGATTGGTGGAGTGCTCAGAGATGGTTGTCCTTCTGGAAGGTTCTCCCATCTCCACAGAGGAACTCTAGAGCTCTGTCAGAGTGACCATCGGGTTCTTGGTCACTCCCTGACCAAGGCCCTTCCTCCACATTGCTCAGTTTGGCCGGGCGGCCATCTCTAGAAGAGTCTTGGTGGTTCCAAACTTCTTCCGTTTAACAATGATGGAGGCCACTGTGTTCTTGGGGACTTCAATGCTCCAGAAATGTTTTGGTACCCTTCCCCAGATCTGTGCCTCGACACAATGCTGTTTGGGAGCTCTAAGGATAATTCCTTTCACTTCATGGCTTGGTTTTTGCTTCTGAAATGCACTGTCAACTGTGGGACATTATATAGACAGTTGTGTGCCTTTCCAAATCATGTGTCTTTCCAAATCGTCACCACAGGTGGACTCCAATCAAGTTGTWGAAACATCTCAAGGATGATCAATGGAAACAGGATGCACCTGAGCTCAATTTCGAATCTCATAACAAATGGCCTGAATACTTATGTAAATAAGGTATTTCTGTTTTTATTTTTAATCTAAAAAACTGGTTTTGCTTTGTCATTATGGGGTGTTGTGTGTAGATTGTTGAGGGTGTATTTTTATTTAATCCGTTTTAGAATAAGGCTGTAACGTAACAAAAGGTCGAAAAAGTCAAGGGATCTGAATACACTGTAGGCACTGTATTTCACACAAGAAAGTTATTCTATTTGTAGAGGTTCTAACAGTAGAACAGGAATGAATCCACCAGCCTGCCACGTAGAGCTAGAGCTCATAGATTCTATTACTCTATTATATTTCACTCCAGAGGGTTATTCCGTCTGTTCTATTAGACAGAAGTAGACAGGATAAATATACCCCTTCTCCCAAGACAATAACAGTCAATTAACTGTATATTGCTAAATAAGATATTTGAGTATTTCAAATAAGGCATTATGATGGATGTTATTGTTGTATTCTCGAGACTACATTAGAAGAAAAGGCTCGCGTGTCAAGAGCCATGTCTATGTGGTGTCTCTGAAGGGTGCACAACCAACCATAATAGTTCYTACACTATTTCCTCATTACAAAAGCATTAACAAGAAGTTGTACGTCTTGTAACATTGTCGGCCCCTCGCTAGAAGAGCACTTATCAGCCCTCTCTTGAACGCAGCTCTCTCCAACCCATCGTTCCTACACCATTGTCTAATTAGAAATGCATTAAGGAGAGGATGTAAAAGTGTGTACGTCTGACCCTCAGAAGAACAGCTCTTATCAGCCCTCTCTTGAACSCAGCTCTCTCTGCTTCGCCTGACTGCAAGCCAGTCTGGTATTGATTTCTCATTGKTTGATTTGTTTAACCACCCAGAGACAGTTGTTATTGCSTTGTGAGGGTGTAAATTCTGCCATAACTGCTGCTTGCTACTTCGATTGGCCATTTTACTGTTTACAATACCWGCATTTATTGGTTTGTGACTACAGAGAGGTATATTTCAATGCAGGCACTGTAGCTAAACATAGTCCAGTTTTGAACAAAATGACTGTATGAGGATATTGAAATAATAATCTGGGTTCACCCAAAACTAAAGTCTTGCGTAATTGGTCAGTTGTTCGATTAGATTCTGGGTCCAGAAATGTTAAGAGAAGAGATGAAGAGATGCTAGAATGAGGAGCAGAACCAGAACAAGGAGCTCCACCCTCTCTCTTTGAAAGTTACAGGCAAGTCTATGGGCCGAATGTCCCCTACCCTTCTGAAATTTGAAAGGTGCTTAACACCTGCGAAATTGTGATTTGTCCAAATAACCAGTGATGAAAAACACATAACTACTGCTGCTCGTTAGCTATCGGTGGCCATAGTATGAAGACAGATCTACGGTACCATGCATGTCCTACGGTGGTCTGTCCACCAGAGATTATTGACAGATTGTTATTGTTCACGTCGTGATGATGTTTCAACAACGGTTATGAAATAACTGTAGTAATTGACTGAGCCGCTCTTGTTGATTCAATATATAAACATTTTCATGTAATAACACAAAGCTAAATAAAATACAATCATGACAAATGTGTCAGCTGTAGCAAATCCACTTCCTTTGTACCTCTGCTTTGATGTGATCTGCAATACTTTAAATAAATATTTAATCTGACATTTTCCTCCATTGACATGCCATTCTTCAAATAGCCTCCTTCCAAGACAGTCTATGTGGTCTTGTGTGTGTGTGTGTGTGTGTGTGTGTGTGTGTGTGTGTGTGTGTGTGTGTGTGTGTGTGTGTGTTGTGTGTGTGTTGTGTTGTGTGTGTGTTGTGTTGTGTGTGTGTGTGTGTGGTTGTGTGTGTGTGTGGGGGTGTGTGTGGTGTGTGTGTGTGTGTGTGTGTGTGTGTGTGTAAGATTCACTCTGTATTGGTAAGGCCACAATATCCACCAATGCGGTGGTCCAGAATATGCATTTTCATCAAGGACCCCATGTTCCCTGGTCGTTCTTGTGTGGAGACAGGCTTACAGGTGAGGAAGACAGGCAGGGAGATGGGTGAGTTGGGGTGGAGGGGAGACAGACAGTTAGCCAGGCAGAGGGAGAGGAGGGAGGCGGGGATGTATACAGGGTCTTTGGTGTGGCCGTGTGGTGACAGGCCGGCTGTGTGCGGTGGTGTGGGTGACTAGTAGACCCACAGACATTGGTACTCACGACACACACACACACACACACACAGACGTTTTGGTAACAGCACACTGAGGAAATCTCTGTCAGCGGTGCTGGATATATGTGTCAGCCCTGACCTTAGAGATGACCACACAGATTAACAGACTAGGGCTGGACATGTTGCTGCAGTATGTGTTGTCTGTCGTTGTGCGTGCGTGCTGGCTGTTATCAAGCTCCCCCACTGTGCAAGGATGGAGAAGGGTTGAATAATATTTAGTGTTGTATTTGTTGTTATGATTGTATGAATAATACCCTGTCTGTCTAGATTGTAACAACAGTATAATGTCTGAATACATAGATCGACAGGCTTAGCTGTATTTTCATCCATATTCTATGCTTGTTATATTGATGTCTGATGTCGGTATGGTATACCTTTACCACCAAAGTCAGCAATACAGAAACATGTTATTATCCTCTGGCTGTACAGTACTATGAAGCACTTGCAGTCTTCTTTCAACTTATAACAGTATGATGTACCTGACCAGGAACAAACATTGGGCCCAAAATCTGTGTATCATAAACAGAGCCTGGAGTTTTTACTGGTCAGGCCATTGTGGTCAGGAAAAACTCATGTCCCTTAATCATGACCATTATCATGTCTCAACCTGAAATTGAAATGAATCACATTAAGTAAGTAAACATCTACAGAAATTACTTTTCCAAACAACAATTTAGCTAACATTTTACAATGATGGTGACTTCAGTCCCTCAGCCTGAGAGAGAGAGAGATTAGATGTATTAAAACACACACTGAGTTCATATAATAGCCTGTTCTTTTATACATGAGTCCTCCTCCTCTCTTCATAATCCTCCTCAGTGTCCCCTTCCTCCTCCTCCTCCTCCTCCTCCTCTCTCCTCCTCGGTCCCATTCCGCTTCCTCCTCCTTCTCTCCTCTCCCTTCCTCCTCCCTCTTCTCCCTCTCTCCTCCCAGTTTCCCCATCTGCTTCCTCCTCCTCTTTCCTCTCCCTCCTCATCATTCCTCCTCATGTGTCCCCATCTGCTTCCTCTCTTCCTCATAATCTCCTCCTCTCCTCCACCCCTTCTTCTCAAATCCCTCCTCCTCTTCATCAACCCCCTCTTCCTCAGTCCTCATCCTCCTCTTCATCAACCCCCTCTTCCTCATATCCTCCTCCTCTCCCTCCACCCCCTCTTCCTCATCTTCCTCCTCCTCAGGTCCTCTTCCTCCTCTTCTTCCTCATCAGAGTCCTCACTTTGTAAGGTGTTCTGTTTTTGATTTGAAAGTGTGTAAAACAGTATGCGGTTTGGGTCCCAGACACAGTTCTCTTCTAAACCACTCTTCACCATGCCACATTAGGAGGAACCCAGGCTGAGTCGTAACCTTTTGTCATGCCACGTCTCTGCAAAGGGTGGCCTTTGAGGTCTATTTTTTTCACCTTGCCCACATTGACTTTAACTTTGATGACAACCTTCTGGTGTTCAGTGAGGTCACCGGGGTATCACTAGCCTTCTCCAGGTCCCGGCTTAGATACACACCCTGCCCCAACATGCCAGGTTGGACGGGCAAAAACCTTTGGCCATGATTTTCTGTGCAGCCCACCAAGAGGTGCCATGGTACATGATGTAGTTCTTCCATTCCTGGTCCTGACAGACCATTCTTCGTCCCACGCAGAGTATGTGATAATCTTTCCATGGCATATCCTCCACAATTTAAGGAATCCCTCCCTGACCACAATAAGTGTGTTAATGCACAATACTGCAGAACTGGACGAGAAGAAAGGGGAAAATTAGTCTGACTAGGTAATATATATATATGAAGGAAATAAACTACTTTACCTACAGATATCAAAACAGAGTATATAACAGTAGCAATTTGAAGGTTAGTTGGATAAATACTCACAAACGTCCAAGTATTGTTATATTAGTTAGTTCACTTAATGACAGATCGGTGTTGATCTCTGAAGGAGGAACAGGTAAAGTGATTCACCAGACAGATTATTCTACACCGAAATGTTGTTACCGGTAAAAGGAATGTAAATAGAAGTTATCTGTCTTCCTTCGTTTCAATCATACAGGAAATCACATGATCAGAGCAGGATGGTCTCCTGGCCTATAAGGTAAAAAGGGGCTTATTTTAGTTATTAGAGTTCACCTCCTCCTCTCTCTCTTCCCTTCCTCTCTCTCTCTCTCTCCTCCTCTCTCTCTTCTCTCTCTCTCTCTCTCTCTTCTCTCCTCGCTCTCTCTCTCTCTCTCTCTGCTCTCTCTCTCTCTCTCTTCTCTCTCTCTCTCTCTCTCTCTCTCTCTCTCTCTCTCTCTCTCTCTCTCTTCTCTCGCTCCTCTCTCCTGCTTCAACTTGCACAAACCACATTTTTACTTTTTTGTTTGTATTTTTTAGTGATGTAGTGATGTTTTAATGATACAGGATGTCACATGTCTTAGTCATAAAAGGAGGTTGTTAACAGAGCTGTTTTATCTGGGAACAACACATATTGTAATCCTTGTATTTTTAACCATAACTAAGGCCGTGTATTTACCAGGGTACGAGTCTTTCAGCAGACTAAGGCCCAATGATGAACACTGTATAGTCCCTGTTCTGTTCCAGCCAGGGTTGTGTTTCACTTATGCAGCCAGCCCTGCGCACTGCGTCTCTTCTATAAGGAGGTGTCAAATGGCCTCTGCAGTAGCTACAGTACTATCCCGGGCCGCTATTGTTAACTGGGTACAGGATCTCTGCAGACCGCTACTGTGTGTGTGAGGGTGTGTGTGTGTATGTAGTCGTGTGTGTGGTGTGTTGCTGTGTGTGTGTGTGTGTGGTGTGTGTGTGGTTGTGTGTGTGTGTGGGCTGTGTGTGTGTGTGTGTGTGTGTGTGTGTTGTGTGTGTGTGGCTGGTGTGGTGGTGTGCTGTGTGTTGTTGTCGTGCATGCACACCCAAAATTAACGTTAGCAAGAGTTCAACTAGAATTATGGAGGCAAGTCACACTTCTGTTCAACTCCAATTCCTTATCATTTCAGCGCCACATGCTTGTGTCTGTTACAGTGCTGATTCCAATCCTCCTTAACACCCGACTCCTATCCTGCACAGTGTGGTCTTAAAGTGCCCTTCCACAACCCTTATAAGGAATCCACAATGAGGTAACGTCTTAGAAAAAAGAGAAAAACTGCTAAGTCCTAATGGGGTCTGTTTCCCCAGGAGTCAACTGGAGAGATGGACCAATATCTCACCCTCATATGGCTTTTAGACAGAACAGATAATACATGCCTCTGAGATGAACAAAAGTCACCTTCCACAAGTCTCCCACACCGCATTAATCAGTTTAAAGATGATTATGTAAAGGGGAGTAATCCATCTTAATGGAACCGGGCAATCCACAGGAGCATTTGGTTGGGTGTTACCGTGGAAAAATAGGAAAGGTGTGGTGTGTGTGTGTGTGGTGTGTATTGTGTGTGTGTGTGTGTGTGCTGTGTTGTAGTGTTGTTGTTGTGTGTGTGTGTGTGTGTGTGTGCGGTGTGTGTGTTGTGTGTGTGTGTTGTGTGTGTATGTGCGATGATGTGTGAGCAGTATTAGGCTGACACACTGTTTTCTAATTACTGCCATACTGAGAGCTGGGCGTGGAGCGTTCACATGACCCGATGGTATAATGACTGATTAAGTCTGTTGTTAGTTGACTGAACCAGTGGCGTGAGAAGGACCAGAGTTATAAGAGTGACAGTGGGTTGGCAAGGACCAGAGGTTATAAGACTGACACAGTGGTTGGAGAGGACCAGAGGTTCTATAAGAGAAAGCTGACAGTGGGTTCGGAAGGACAGAGGGTTATAGAGCTGGACAGTGGGTTGGAGAAGGACCAGAGTTATAAGAGCTGGACATGGGTTGGAGAAGGACCAGATGGTTATAAGACTGGAAAGTGGGTTGGAGAAGACAGAGGTTATAAGAGCTGGACAGTGTGGAGAAGGCCAGAGGCTATAAGAAGACTGGACAGTGGGTTGGGAGAAGGACAGAGGTTATAAGAGTGGACAGTTGGGTTGGAGAAGGACCCGAGGTTATAAGCTGGACATGGGTTGGAAGAAGGACCAGAGTTATAAGAGCTGGACAGTGGGTTGGACGAGGACCACAGTTATAAGAGCTGGACAGTGGGTTGGAGCAAGGACCAGAGGTTATAAGAGCTGGACAGTGGTCTGGAGAAGGACCGAGATGTTATACAGAGCTGGACAGTGGTTGAGAGGGTAGCAGGGAAATAGGTTAGAAGGCCAGAGGTATATTAAGAGGCAGGACAGTGTTGGAGAGACCAGATGATAAAGCTGGACCCGTGGTTGGAGAAGCCAGAGGTTATAAGAGCTGACGTGGGGTTTGGAAAGGACCACGAGTGTTGATTGAAGAGCGAGAGCTGGAGGGGTGCAGAGACAGAGGTACTTAAGAGCTGGACCAGTTGAAAGGACCAGATGTTATACAGAGCTGACAGGGGTGGAAGACAGAGGTTAAAGAGCTGGACAGTGGTTGGAGAAGACCAGAGGTATAGAGCTGGACAGTGGGTTTGAAGAAGGACCAGAGGTTATAAGAGCTGGACATGGGTTGGAGAAAGGACAGAGTTATAAAGAGTACTGACATGTGGGTTGGAGAGACGACCAGAGGTTATAAGAGCTGGACAGTGGGTTGGAGAAGGCCAGAGGTATAAGAGCTGGACAGTGCGTTGGAGAGACCAGAGGTTGATAAAGCTGGACAAGTGGGTGGAGAAGACCAGAGGTTACTAAAGGCCGGACAGTGCGTGGAGAAGTGACCAGAGTTATAAGAGCTGGACAGTGGGTTGAGAAGACCGAGGTTATAGAGCTGACAGGGTTGGAGAAGGACCAGAGGTATAAGGCTGACATGTTGTTGAGAAGGACCAGGTTATAAGAGCTGAAGACAGTGGGTTGGAGAAGGACCAGGTTATAAGAGCTGGACAGTGGTTGGAGAAGGACCAGAGTTATAAGAGGCTGAGCCAGTGGTGTGAAGACCAGGTTATTAAAGAGCTGACAGTGGCGTTAGAAGAAGGCCAGAGTTATAGAGCTGACATGTGGTGTTGGAGTAGGACCAGAGTTATAACGAGCTGGACAGTTGCGTGAGAAGGACCAGAGGTTATTAAGAGACGACAGTGGTTGGAGAGAGACCAGAGTTATAAGAGCTGAGACCGTGGTGGAGAGACCAGAGGTTATAAGAGCTGGACAGTAGGGTTGGAGAAGACCAGTAGTTTAAGAGCCTGGACAGTGGGTGAGAAGGACCAGAAGGTTATAAGAGCTGGACAGTGGGTTTATGAAGTGGACAGAAATTAAGCGATTTAAATTCTGTGCTTGCTGAGGAATGGTTACGTGTGGGTTGATGTGACATGAGGGAGATTTTTAGATGGAGGTATTTGTGTGATTGCTGGTATCAGAGATTTTGTGTGTTTCTGTGTGGAGATGTGAGATGTCCGTTGGAGTCTCAGGGTGTGAATATATACATGCCTGAGTACATGTGTGTGTGTGTCTACGTGTGTGTCACTATCAGTGTGTCTAAACACACCTGGCCTGCAGGGTGGGAATCAGCAGGGGTGTTCCATGTTGTTCCTCTGATGTCACAGTCAGTCCCCCGCTGTGATGCTATTGCAGCAGCATTCTGCAGACAGGGCACTAATTGGACCAGCAGCCTCTCTCTCTCAGTACACTCCTTAGGGGCTGGATGGGCTGACACGCTCACTCTGCCTCAAGACTGTCCTCGGGACATTGTGCTCCCATTTGCAGATACTTATATACACACACACACACACACACACATACACGCACACTGACACAGCCAAGTGCATATGGACACACACACACACACACACACACACACACAAACACACAGAAATCTTTCAGTGAGGCTTGCCTACCTGCAGAAAAGCCCAATAGATAACTGTATGTATTGTCATGTATTAGTGGATTCTCTGCATCCTATGATGTCATTGATCTAAATTGCATGTGAGAGTGAAAGCCCATCTGTCTGGAAAATCTGAAATCTGAAAATAATCCCCTCTTGCACTGCTGTGAACACAAAATATCAATAGTTTGTCTGTGAGAAGAGCTAACGATTCATTCCGCCTACACAACACATGCACGTCCATTGCACACACACACACGCACACACACAAAACAAGCACACACACACACACACACACACACACACACTCACACACACACACACACACACACACACACACACACACACACACACACACACACACACACACACACACACACACACACACACACACACACACACACACACACACACACACACACACACACAACACACACACCACACCACACACACACTGTACAGTGCTGATGTTTGGCAAGAGCGTGAACACGTTAGAAAACAGTTGATAACATATTCAGTTCCTGCGGCGGTAAGAGGTAAGAATTGAACAAAAAAATAAACATCAAACATTGACATGAAAGCAAGTACTCATTAAAACTGCTATTGGAAGTATCTAGAAAAGACACATCTCTAAAAAACGGAACATTGTTCTCGTCTGTCCTCCCCCTCTCCTGTTTAGTCCAAAGCCATTAGCTATGTTTTCCCTCTCTTTCCCTCCGTCCTTCCATCTCCTGTTTTGGTTTGTTTGTTTGATTCATATAAAATGCATTGGTTTTGCATCATAATTCTCATTAAAACCATCCAAGCCCCAATATAATGACTGCCTACATTTTAAATGGCGTCAATTATCGCTGCGGTAACCTCATTAGTGATCCGATCACACGCACGTTGGGCGGGCGTGTCTCAGAGGCGGTGTGTGTGTGTTTTTGTGTGTGTGTGTGTTCCTCAGACAGAATGCTCCCTAACGAGGAAAAAAGTGCAAAGCTATAGAGAGAACTCTCTCTCTCTCTACCTATCACCCCCTCTATCCCTCGGTTTGCTGATGCTATGTCAGACAGCAGGGGCATTTCTCCTCTTCATGTAGGAGGAAAGACAGATTGACTATAAATAAGGCATTTTACAGTGATATATAATAGTTGATATTGATTTCAAGTGAATTAGCCATTGTTTAGCTATATAAGAGTTCTATATGTGGTATTTTAGCTGGACAATACATTGTTGATCCACTTCTTAATGTAGGTCATTAAGGTTAGTTCGAGGATGTGGGCTTTTATTGTGTTAAAACCTTTACGAGCATCTGACAAATTTCAGATATTCTCTCAAATCAGTAGGACAAAGCTCGACTGGCGTTCATTTCACGACTGCATTGGAAGCGACATGACAAATACTGACACTGATATTCTCTGGTTTATTGGGAGTAAGGTCACAGCCAAAATACAAATTAATTAAATCAATGTATTAATTACAATCGAGAACCAGTGTCCAGTTACATTAATCAGATGTCAGATGTTCGATGTCACTTCCTTTGCTGGCTGTCATCCATTTCCTGTCATTGGGGTGTGTGTGTGTGTGTGTGTGTGTGTGTGTGTGTGTGTGTGTGTGTGTGTGTGTGTGTGTGTGTGTGTGTGGTGTGTGTGGTGGGGGGTGGGGGGGGTGGGGCGGGGTTGCAGTGATGGTTCCGGACAGCATTGCCAGTCCCGTGTGCCTTAGTGGGCCGTGTTCAGAGGTTGGGCAGGATGGATGATGGGGATGTTATCCTCGATTTAGACACCGCCGGGGTGTGGAGACTACAACCTCTTCAGCATGCAGGTTAGAGATGCAGTGTATGAGAGGACACACACACAGCAATGCATTTACACACACACACACAACCACACACAGTTAGACACACACACACACACTTCCCCTCCGTCTTCCCTCACACCTCCTCAAATCAATATTGAGATTGGATTTGGCTCCCCCCCCTCTCGCTCCTTGGTGGTTCCTTTGATTGGGCTTGGCAGGCTGATGTGTTCGGAGGGGGCGAGGGGAAGTGTGGGTGTGTGTCCTCCTCACACTCAACAAGAGCGTACTTCTTTCTCTGAAAAGCCCACAAGTACTTCTATTCAGAGAAATATTAGCAGTGTTACTGTGGTCGGGGACTTAGACCGGCATCCATCCACAACAATACAAACATCCTTCAGCTACAAGGGTATGTATCACATGAGTTCTACTGAAAATGACATATTGCAATCCAAGCCCTGCTCTGCTGGGATGGCAGCCATACTAAAAACACCATGCAGGGACTTCTGTCATGAAATTCAGTTTTTTGGTCAAACACACTGAATTGTGCATATGGGTAAATCAAAACAGACCGATCACTTTGAGTTGTGAATTTACAAACCTGCAGAACCGGTATTGAGAGATGTCTGTGTTCCTTTTAAGGCCAGCTGTCTGTTACTATTTGTCTCAGAAAGAGAGAGTTTACATAATACCYTCTACTTCCTATGTTTTTAACTTTCTGGGTAAGAACTTCTTGCAGTGAGCCGTACTCGTTCAGACACACCGTAGCCTAGCGTTTCACGGCGGACAACGAAAACAAGCTTTTCTTATTGGACAAGGTCAGGTAGTCTCTCCCTGTTTCAATCTGTTTTCTTACATTTCCTGCCTAATGAACAACACCTCTGATACCCTTCCCTACCATTGTGTGTAGCGTGAGGCTAGTACATTAAACCTGTGTCCCCAATGGCACCATATACCCTATATAGTCGCACTACTTTTGACCAGAGCCCTATGGGAATAGGATTGCATTTGGACCCAACCATGACTTCAATACTTCCCTTGACCTGTAAGCGTTCGTTTCGATTCCCATCTCAACACAACACAACTGACGACACACGACTAGCCGTTCCCCTACCGCCACCTGACAAACAGACATCTGATAACATGCATAAAACGACCCTAATAAATTCCCCACTCCGTAACAACCATGTCTGGACCTCTGTATGGGAGGGGTGTAGAGGTGTAAACTGTGCCCTTTGATGGATGTGATGCCCCCCGGAACAAAACAGTATTTTATGTGTAGAGGAAGGAGAATAAAATTAAAATTGTTTACTAGTGTGCAGGTGGGACGATACGTCTCGCTCCCTGATACGGCCTGTCAGCGGTGGGACGAGATTTTGACATTTTAAGAGGCTTGTTTTGCTTTTTGAGCCAACCGGGGCCTCTTAGGAGAACGTGATGAAGAGGTTCCCACCTGGAAGGTGATCTGTGGGAGCCACACAGGCAGTTTATTGTCCCGCCGTTTTTTAACCCCATAATGGTCAGCTAGCTTTTGTCATGATATAACAACAGATTTAGATTGCTTGCGTTCCAATAAATCGGTATCTCTCATTAAAATTAAATCCAACGGCAATACGTGTCACAGTAACCACTACTGCCCCACCATTGACTGACGTCATGACACATCAACAACAACCAATTAAAGCTCCGTCGGCTATATAAGAGATCTACTGTACCCTTATAGGTGGAACTGATCATAACACAGCCTCGTAACATTGTTATCTTCTGTGTGTATGACAGTCTTTCCCTACCTTGTTCTACCGCTGCCCAGCCAGGAGAAAATCAATACCAACCTTTGAACAGGTCAGTAAACAGCCCAGCCTCCAATATTACTGTGTCGAGGTGCAGCCCTGCCTCGTTCCATCTCCATCTCATCTCTCCCTCCACCCCAGGTTTATATTTTGCCCCAGTCGGGTCACTTCATCATTGGGTCTTACATGCTGACAGATCCCACACAGACTGGAGGGATGGAGCCCCGGCCTGGTCTCTCCTCCTGCTATCACCCATCACGGACACCACACACACACACACACACACCATACACACACACACACACACCACACAACAACACACAACACACACACACACACACACACACACACACAACACACACACACACACACAACACACACACACACACACACACACACACACAACACACACAAAGACACACCACACAGACACACACACACAATGAACACACACAAAACCCACAGAACACACACACACAACACAACCACACACACACACAACACACACCACACACACACACACACACACACACCACACACACAAGACACCACACACATGAACACACCAAAAACCCACAGAACACACACACACACACAACACACACACCACACACAAACACACACACAACACACACACACAGAGAGACACACACACAGGCATGCACAGCTCTAACCATCACGACTCTGGGCTGTTTATCGATGCAGAGCCAAATGGGTCCTAGAAAAAGCCATTTAGTGGTGTGTTGTTGACAACGGCAACTCTCAGACATTCAGACGGCTGGTTTGATGATAAAGCTTCCTGTCTGAAAAGAGAGGGAGGAGGGAGGATGTAGCATCAGGAAACAAGGACGCAGAGAAGAGAGATGGGACACATGGAGAAGGAATCTGGGGCAGGGGAGAGGGCTGTGTGGTAGATAAAGGAGGTATCAGGAGCATAGGGGATTAAGGTTGTGTGTGTGTGTGTGTGTGTGTGTGTGTGTGTGTGTGTGTGTGTGTGTGTGTGTGTGTGTGTGTGTGTGTGTGTGTGTGTGTGTGTGTGTGTGTGTGTGTGTGTGTGTGTGTGTGTGTGGTGTGTATGTAGTGCGTGTATGTGTATCTTGGTGTGGGTATCTGTTGTGTTGTATGTGTTGTGGACAATATACAAGGTCACAAGGGACGTGTGTGTCATATCCACTAACCAGAATCTAAAAAGCTCCAATGTTCAAAATGTGCCAAAGAACTGGGAATGTCACTGTGTTGGACCCAATCAAAATCTATCTCTATCGTCGTTTTCCACCAGGGAGGTAGTGACCTCTGTGATTCTCAGGAGAGATACAGTATATTTGATGTGAAAAGAGAAAGACACAGGTTGTGTTTATGTGCGTATGCAGGGATGGAGATATAGTACACTGCTGCATTTTACATAGACCTTTGGGGCGTGGTGAGTAACTAAGGTATTGCACAACCTGTCAAAAGAGTAAAGAGGAAATGGACTGAACTCCACAGCGCCTTGTTTGCTTTCACACCTTAACCCATTGGTACTCTCTTCCTCTTTCCCCCATATCTCTCTCATTCTCTCCCCTGAGAGAGCTAGCTAGCTAGCCATGTTGTTGTGCTGTCTGGATCAGTCAAATGCTAGATAATGACATTGTAGGGGGAGGGAAGGGAAGATATGTGTTATGACATTCCCCTCAATGGGCCCCTCCCCCTCTCTCTCTCTCTCTCTCTCTCTTCTCTCTCTCTCTCTCGTCTCTCTCGCTCTCTCTCTCTCCCTCTTCTCTCCTCTCTCTCTCTCTCTCTCTTCCTCTCTATCAACATCGAGAGATAAGCCCAAACAAATCTGCCCAAAGCCTTTGCCTGCCTGCCTGTCTGTCTGCTGTGTTCTGTCTCATTGGAGATCCTGTTCCTCATCATCTTCAGACACTAATGACACACTCGAAGTGTGGTGTGTGTGTCGTGTGTGTGTGTGTGTGTGTGTGTGTGTGTGTGTGTGTGTGTGTGTGTGTGTGTGTGTGTGTGTTGTGTGTGTGTGTGTGTGTGTGTGTGTGTGTGTGTGTGGTGGTGTGTGTGTGTACACCTGAGGATATGAATATCTGACCATCATCCCTGGCATTTTAAACACTTCAAAATGATCTCATCAGTGAATATTTGTGTATGAATTGCAACTCCTGGATGCCGTTGCCCCTGCCAAAGCAGATGGCGTTGGGCTAGTGTAATGTTAAAATGAACTATGGTAGGTGTATTGCTGGAGATGGTTATAGTATACTTAGAGGCTTTTTGACTGAGTCACCAGAAAGGTGCTGTAGGCCCATCGAACACATTATTGCTCCGTGTGAAAGTCACATTCTCCCAAATCATTCCCGAAATGCACTGCAGTTCCTTTTTCCCAGTTGCCCACATTCTTCTCCAACTTGCAATGTAATGTACTCGGCATACAATAGATAATTTTTTGGCAGCCGTTGCATTTCGCTTTTGGTACATGGGATACGTTGTTTCTGTGGGAAATGCACACTTGTTTCCTGGATCTTTTTAGGGGCTAATAAAAGGCAGACAGAAAAGGACTTGCGATGACGTGTCAATGCAGTCACGAAGCTGTAGGATACAGAGCTGTCCTGAATATCCCCCCAGGATACATATGGTTTTCATTTCAGGGCCCCGCAGCTAAAGTACCACAGTGAAATGATCCGAAATTGAGGTTTATTTCTCTGTAGGACTTTTTTTGCCTAATTGTCACTGTGGGAGTAAGAAGCAAATGGCACCACAGAGCCCAGGCTGAAGCCCAATGGAGTTTGGTTGCAGTAGTTGGGAGAAAGTCTCACCAAGTGAAAGATGGATTAGCCTAGCTTTGCAGCTATACTACACAAAATGTACGGAAAATTGCTAATTATTGCTAGCCATATCGGTATGTCCTCCCTTTTCGTACTGAAACCATTTAGGCCTATCGATGTCACAAGCTAGTCAAAGTCATTTGTTAATTAAGTGAAATCTATATCCATGTAATGCACTAGTCTATAAGCTGAACCTATAGATATTCAAGTTAAAGTGTACTTGTTCATTGAGTTAAATCTGCCAGTAATAGGAGAGAGACAGAGTTAGCATTATCCGTAAGCAAGTGTATGTCCGCATGTTAGCATTATCGCTAAGCAAGTGTATGTCCACATAGTTAGCATTACGCTAAGCAAGTGTATGTCCAATCAGTTAGCATTATCGCTAAGCAAGTGTATGTCACATTAGTTAGCATTAGCGCTAAGCAAGTGTATGTCCACATCAGTTAGCATTATCGCTAAGCAAATGTATGTCCACATCGTTATGCATTATCGCTAAGCAGTGTATGTCACACATAGCATTATCGCTAAGCAAATGTATGTCCGCATCAGTTAGCATTATCGCTAAGCAAGTGTATGTCCGCATCAGTTAGCATTATCGCTAAGCAAGTTGTATGTCCGCATCAGTTAGCATTAGCTTTTAAAGGGAGTGAAAAGCTATAAAGTGCAGCTGTTAGCTAGCTAGTCATGTTGTTGTGTTGTTGAGTTCAATCGAATGCTAGATAATGACATTGTAAGGGAATGGGAAGGGAGGTTAGACACAGTGCAACAACATGAAGCACAGTGGTGTTTTAGTGTTTCATCAACAGATGGTGGGRGGGAAGAGGATGGCTTATYGCTTCASCTTTGCTCATCACTGCTTCCAATGGAGGGAAGCTTCCATTTTATTCATTAGATTTTTGAGAGAGATAGCTTTGAATGTTTACGGAAATTAAAGGCAATATATATTGCGGATCATCAGTTCGGSTAATCACTTTGTCCACTCACTGTGTGCTTTGTTTCTGAGGTTGTTGTGAAGCTATCTAAGGGCCAGATCAGTTCTGGCAGACTGACAATCGGCCAGAGGGGCATTTTCCATCATTAGACAATGCCAATTCATTATTCCACTGGTAAGTGCTATCTCATCCAATACAAGTGACATTATCTTGTTGCAATCCAGTGGCGAAAATCGTCATTCATTAGTTGACAAATATCAATAGGGGCTATTTTCCTTGGTTAGGCATAGAATACACGGGAGCAGATGATGTCCTAGACATAGGAGTTTTAGGCTGGCCACTCTCCCCCGTCTAGAAGAGACAGAGCTCTCTTCCTCCCACAAAACAGTAAACCTGGTTTAAAAAAGAGAACCACCTCCCTCCCTCCATCCCCCCTTTTCACTGGTGTGTCTCTTCTTCCCTCCTTCCCTCACTTTATCCCTCCTTTCAGTGGTGGTTCTCTTCCTCCCTCCTTCCCTCCCCCATCTCTCCTTCTCAGTGGTGGGTCTCTTCCTCCCAGATCAGGCCCCTTCTCTTCTCTGTCTGCAGCTGCCAGTCACAACATATCAACCTGTGATAATAACAGTATGCCACTGCCGCACCTAGCTTTCTGTCGCCTTGCCATGCCATGTGAGGGCTTCCTCTGCCCACCCACACCTGAGAGAGAGGGGGATGAAGGSGGTGAGAMAGAAGAGGAGGAGACAGAGAAATAGGTAGAGAAATCGAGAAAGGTGTGACTGTGAAGGCGTGAGGTTCTACCATGAGAGATTGCATCTGACATCCAACATTCGGTGTGGAAGTATCATTCCTTGCTTTATCCTCAACACMAGTCAMAAACAGTTCACCTTTACAACAACACTGTTTAGTCCCACAGTTACAAGACAAGCTGACCTCTCATGCATTAATACACTGGCAAATTTGGGGTATTTGGTATTTTATTAGGATCCACATTAGCTGTTGCAAAAGCAGCAGCTACTCTTCCTGGTGTCCACACAAAACATTA
>NC_036872.1:32862199-32867076 GCF_002910315.2 Salvelinus sp. IW2-2015 | reverse complement strand
GACGAGACTTGCAGAAATGAGAGAGAGGGGATAGAGACTGCGTAGGAGGTAGACCGTGAGAGAGAGGGGGATAGAGACAGAGTAGGAGGTGAAAGGAGAGGTGAGAGAAAGGGGGAAGAGACAGGAGTTAGGGAGCGTAGCACGGAGTGAGAGAAAGGGGGATAGAGACAGAGTAGGAGGTAGAGAGAGCGAGATGGGGGGTAGAGACAGAGTAGYAGATAGTGAGACAGAGGGGGATAGAGACAGAGTAGGAGGTAGAGAGAGTGAGAGATTTTGAAGTTGGAATTTTATTTTAGCTGATTTTGAATTTTGAATTTTATTAGGATCCCCATTAGCTGATGCCACGGCTTCCTGAGAGKGAGGGAGAGAGAGAGAAAGGATGCATGAATGCATGCTCATACACACTCTCTCCCAGCGAATGTTATTAGGACCGGTATTAGCTGATGCCATGGCTTCCTTAGAGAGATAGAGAGACAAAACCAAAAACATAACCAACAAAAATGGGTCACAGCTCCTGCAGCTCTGTCAAATGCTGYATATGTACATAGTCAATCGTAGGCTTCGAGGCGACTCCTATGGTAGGTACACCTATAGCTCACCTCTTGGCAGTAGTACTGTAGACGACTTTATCACTGACCTCAACCCAGAGTTCTTCAAAGCGTTCACAGTCAGCCCACTGACACCCCTATCAGATCACAGCAAAATCACAGTCTACTTGAACAGAGCAATACTCAATCGTGAGGCATCAAAGCCAAAGGAACTGAGTAATAATAAGAAACGCTATAGATGGAAGAATGTAGTTTGGAAACCTACCAAAAAACAATTAGGCAACAACAAATTCAATCCCTTTTAGACAACTTCCTGAACAAAACTTTCCACTGTAATAGTGAAGGTGTAAACTTGGCAGAATATATATATTTGACCTCTCAGCTTCCCTATCAAATCTAAAAATCTTAAATAGAAGACCGAAGAAAACGAACAACAATGACAAATGGTTTGATGAAGAATGCAGAAATCTAAGAAAGAAAATGAGAAACCTGTCCAACCAAAAACATAGAGACCCGGAAAACCTGAGTCTACACCTTCACTATGGTGAATCACTAAAGCAATACAGAAATACACCATGGAAAAAGAAGGAACAACACGTCAGAAATCAGCTCAATGTAATTGAAGAAGCCATAGACTCTAACCACTTCTGAGAAAATTGGAAAACACTAAACAAACAACAACACAAAGAATTATCTATCCAAAATGGAGATGTATGGATAAACCACTTCTCCAATACTTTTGGCTCTATAACAAAGAACAAACAGCAAAAACATGTACATGATCAAATACAAATCTTAGAATCAACTATTAAAGACTACAGAACTCACTGGATTCTCCAATTACCTTGAATGAACTAGAGGACAAAATAAAACCCTACAACCCAAAAAGGACTGTGGTGTTGATGGTATCCTCAATGAAATTATCAAATATACAGACAACAAATTCCAATTGCCTATACTTAAACTCTTTATTAACATGATCCTTAGCCCTGGCATCTTCCCCAACATTTGGAACCAAGGACTGATCACCCCAATCCACAAGAGTGGAGACAAATTTGACCCCAATAACTACCATGGGATATGTGTCAACAGCAACCTGGGAAAGTCCTCTGCATTATCATTAACACCAGACTCGTACAGTTCCTCAGTGAAAACAATGTACTGAGCAAATGACAAATTGGCTTTTTACCAAAATATCGTARGACAGACCACGTATTCACCCTGCACACCCTAATTGACAAACAAACAAACCAAAACAAAAGCAAAGTCTTCTCATGCCCTGTTAATTTCAAAATAGCCTTTGACTTAATTTGGCATGAGGGTCTGCTATACAAATTGATAGAAAGTGGTGTTGGGGGAAAAACATACAACATTATAAAATCCATGTACACAAACAACAAGTGTGTAGTTAAAATAGGCAAAAAACACACACATTTCTTCCCACAGGGCCGTGGGGTGAGACAGGGATGCAGCCTCTTTAACATATATATCAACAAATTGGTGAGGGCACTAGAAAAGTCTGTAGCACCCGGCCTCACCCTACTAGAGTCTGAAGTCAAATGTKTACTGTTTTCTGATGATCTGGTTCTTCTGTCACCAACCAAGGAGGGCCTACAGCAGCACCTAGATCTTCTGCACAGATTCTGCTAGACCTGGGCCCTGACAGTAAATCTCAGTAAGATCAAAATAATGGTGTTCCAAGAAAGGTCCAGTCGCCAGGACCACAAATACAAATTCCATCTAGACACCYTTGCCCTAGAGCACACACAAAACGATAKAATCTTTGGCCTAAACATCAGCGCCACAGGTAACTTCCACAAAGTTTTGAACAATCTGAGAGACAAGGAAAGAATGACATTCTATGCCATCWAAATGAACATAAAATTCAACAGACCAATTAGGATCTGGCAAAAAATACTTGAATCAGTTAAAGAACCCATTGCCCTTTATGTTTGTGAGGTCTGGGGACCAATCACCAACCAAGAATTCACTAAATGGCACAAACACCAAGTTGAGACTCTGCAAAAACACCAAGTTGAGAATTCTGCAAAAATATCCTCTGTGTACAACGTAGAACACCAAATAATGCATGCAGAGTAGAATTAGGCCAATACCCGATAATTATCTAAATTAATGTCTACAACCACCTAAAAGAATGCGATTCCCAAACCTTCCATAACAAAGCCATCACCTACAGAGAGATGAACCTGGAGAAGAGTCCCCTAAGCAAGCTGGTCCTGGGGCTCTGTTCACAAACACAAACACACCCCACAGATCCCCAGGACAGCAACACAATTAGACCTAAGCAAATCATGAGAAAACAAAAAMATAATTATTTGACATATTGGAAAGAATTWACAAAAGAACAGAGCAAACTAGAATGCTATTTGGCCCTGAGCAGAGAGTACATAGTGGCAGAATACCTGGACACTGTGACTGACCCAAACTTAAGGAAAGCTTTGACTATGTACAGACACAGTGAGCATAGCCTTGCTATTGAGAAAGGACGCCGTAGGCAGACCTGGCTCTCAAGAGAAGACAGGCTATGTGCACACTGCCCACAAAATGAGGTGGAAACTGAGCTGCACTTCCTAACCTCCTGCCCAATGTATGACCATATTAGAGACACATATTTCCCTCTGTGATACCACAGTGTGCCATCACAGCAGCAAGATTTGTGACCTGTTGCCACAAGAAAAGGTCAACCAGTGAAGAACAAACACCATTTTAAATACAACCCATATTTATGCTTATTTATTTTCCCTTTTGTACTTTAACCATTTGTGCATCGTTACAACACTGTATTATAATACATATATTGACATGTGTCTTTATTCTTTTGGAACTTCTGTGAGTGTAATGTTTACTGTTAATTTTTATCTTTATTTCACTTTTGTATATTATATAACTACTTCACTTGCTTTGGCATATTAACATATGTTTCCCATGCCAATTAACCCCCTTGACTTGAATTGAATTGAGAGAGAGGAGAGGTGGAGTGGTCTCCATTACCTTCTCTCGTAGTCACACTCCTGCTAGAAAAATGATGGGATTCTTTCCTCTCTCCCTATCCTCACTTTTTCACCTTACCTTTCTTGCGTATCACTTCGTCTATTTTTTCAGACAGGAATCATTATCAGTCAGGAAAGACAATTTCCTCCTCCTATGATCTCTACTTTGCGAAGTTGTGCATGTCGTTCGAAGTGTGTGTGTGTGTGTGTGTGTGTGTGTGTGTGTGTGTGTGTGTGTGTGTGTGTGTGTGTGTGTGTGTGTGTGTTGTGTGTGTGTGTGTGTTGTGTGTGTGTGTGTGTGAAGAGGATCTGTGTAGTGTATGAGGAGAGAGCACAGTGTGTGTGCACGTTGTCAGGTGACCAGGATCTCTTGTCTCTCAATATAACCAGAATATTTCCAGGGTCGCCTATAGGTCGCCTATTGAAAACCAATTGCAACATGGGTACTTGCACTGACCAAATAAAACTGTCCATCTTCAAATGTAGATGTGGTTGTGCTACTAAAAGGCTTCTCTGGAATGAGGTGCTTATCTGGGTAAAGTAATAATTCTTGGTATTCTTCTTTTTGGAAAAGCAGGGATTGAAACTGACCTTGGTGTGTTACTGACCCTCCTAGTCTACTGAGCCACAAGTGATCTCTGTCTAGCACTAACTGAGCATGCAAGGTTTCCAGAAAACTGAGTTGGCGGCTTCCTGAATAAAAACTATTCCGGTATTCATGTGTCTTTCGTAATTTTTTATAGGAATTTATTTGGAATCCACAGAAATCTCAGACCAATTCTCAGCCCATTTATTTATACTGTCTATTTGCTTTCGTATTGCACATTTTTAGTTTGTGTTACTATGTGTATGTGTGTGTTGCTTCGTGTGTGTATTTATTTGTACAATCCTACGTTTCCCTACTCTCCCCTTACATTAATGATACTTCTGGTTCATATATTTCATTAAGACAGGCCGTACTGTATATCTTTATAATGAYTTGAGGGAAAATAGTAGAATGTCCAGATTTGTCTTTGGCAGAATCCTCTATCTCACGATGCCTGAGAAGAATGCCCTCAGGGATTTCTACTAGTTAAATATTGACCGAAAAAGTAATTGTGTTTGCCCGGGTGTATGTCTGTTCACTTGTTTGAGTGTGCGTGTCCATGTGTTACCTTACGTATGGTATGTGTATGTGAGTAATACTATCACAGATAAATGTGTTTTTATTTCCCATTCCTTATTGGAATTGTGTTAGAAAGATGTGGTCCGAGTAAATTTGTCTAGGTTTGTTTGCTTGTGGGTGTATTTGCCTTAGTTTCTGTGTGTGTGTGTGTGT
>NC_036872.1:32851444-32862174 GCF_002910315.2 Salvelinus sp. IW2-2015 | reverse complement strand
GAGGTAAAGAGAGGTGAGAGGAGAGGGGATAGAGACAGAGTTAGGAGTAGAGAGAGGTGAGAGAGAGGGGATAGAGACAGAGTAGGAGGTGTAGACACAGTGAGAGGAGGGGGATAGGAGACTGAGTAGGAGTAGGACACAGTGAGAGAGAGGGGGATAGAGAACAGAGTAGACGTAGACACAGTGAAGAGAAGGGGAATAGCGACAGAGTAGAGGTAGACACAGTGAGAGAGAGGGGGATATAGAACAGAGTAGGAGGTAGACACAAGTGAGAAGGAGAGTGGGATAAGACAGAGTGGGAGTAGAAGAGTGAGTGAGAGAGATGGGGATTAGAGACAGAGTAGGAGGGAGACACAGTGAGAGAGAGGGGGATAGAGACTGAGTAGAGTAGTAGGTAGAGAGCTGTGAGAGAGATGGGGATAGAGACCAGAGTAGTGGTAGACCAACAGTGAGAAGGAGAGGGGGATAGAGACAGAGTGGAGTAGAGAGCGTGAGAGAAGGTGGGGATAGAGACAGAGAGGTGGTAACACAGTGAGAAGGAGGAGGGGATAGAGACAGAGTGGGAGTAGAGAGATTGTGAGGTGAGAGAGATTGGGGATAGAGAAGAGTAGGAGGTGACACAGTGAGAGAGAGGGGATAGAGGACGAGTAGGAGGTTAGAGCGTGAGAGAGAGGTGGATTAGAGACTGAGAAGGAGGTAGAGCGTGGAGAGAGAGGGGGTAGAGTCAGAGTAGGAGGTAAAGAGAGCTGAGAGAGAGGGGAGATAGAGAAGAGTAGGAGGTACAGCGTGAGAGAGAGGGGGATAGAGACAAGTAGGGAGTTAGAGCGTGAGAGGAGGGGGATAGAGGACTGCGTAGGAGGTAGTAAGACCGTGAGAGAGAGGGGGATTAGAGACAGAGTAGGAGGTAAAGAGAGTGAAGAGAGGGGGATAGAGACAGAAGTAGAGGTAGAAGAGTGAGAGATAGGGGCATAGAGACAGAGTAGGAGGTAGACACAGTGAGAGAGAGGGGGGATAGAGACAGAGCTAGTAGGAGGTAGAGAGAGTGAGAGAGAGGGGGAAGAGACAGAGTAGGAGGTAGACACAGTGAGAGAGAGGGGGATTAGAGACTGAGTAGGAGGTAGACACAGTGAGGAGAGGGGATAGAGACAGCAGTAGGAGGTAGACACAGTGAGATCGGGGGATAGAGCGACGAGTAGGAGGTAGACACAGTGAGAAGAGAGGGGGATAGAGGACAGAGAGGAGGTAGACACAGTGAGAGGGAGAGGTATAGAGACAGAGTGGGAGGTAAGCAGAGAGTGAGTGATAGAGGAAGGGTAATAGAGGGACCAAGAGTAGGAGGTAGACCACAGTGGAGAGAGGGGGATATAGACTGAGTAGGAGGTAGAGCAGCGTGAGAGCAGATGGGGATAGAGGACAGAGGTAGGTGGTAGACACAGTGAGAGGAGAGGGGCGCATAGAGACAGAGGGAGGTAGAGAGCGTGAGAGAGGTGGGTGATAGAGACAGAGTAGTGGTAGGACACAAGTGAGAGGAGAGGGGATAGATACAGAGTGGGGAAGGGAGAGGAGTGAGTGAGAGGGAGATGGGATAGAGACAGAGTAGGAGGTAACACAGTGAGAGAGAGGGGGATAGAGACAGAGTAGGACGGTACAGCTGAGAAGGGGGATTAGAGACCAGAGTAGGAGGTAAAGAGAGTGAGAGACAGGGGGATTAGAGACAGAGTAGGAGGTACAGCGTTGAGAGAGAGGGCGGATTAGAGACAGGTAGGAGGTAAACGAGATTTTGAGAGATAGCGGCGATAGAACAGAGTTAGGAGGTAGACGAGCTGAGAGAGAGGGGTATAGAGACGAGTGGGAAGTTAGAGAGGTAGAGAGTGCTGTGAGATGGATGGGGGATAGAGACAGAGTAGAAGAACATAGAGAGAAGGAGGCGGAGATGAGGGAAAGATAGACGCGAAGAGTAGGATAGAGACTAGAGGAGTAAGTGTGAGAGAGAGGGGGATAGAGGACAGAGTAGGAGGTAAAGAGAGTGAGAGAAGGGGATTAGAGGACAGAGTAGAGGTTAAGCGTGAGAGGAGAGGGGATAGAGACATGAGTAGGAGGTAAGACCGTGAGAGAGAGGGGATAGAACAGAGTAGGAGGTAAAGAGGTTGAGAGAGGGGGATAGAGGACAGAGTAGGAGGTCGAACAGTGAGAGGAAGGGGATAGAGACTGAGTAGGAGTAGACAAGTGTAGATGAGAGGGATACGAGACGAGTAGGAGATAGACACAGATGAGAGGAGAGGGGGATTGAGACAGAGTAGGAGGTAGACAACAGTGAGAGCAAGGGGATAGAGGACAGAGTAGGAGTAGACACAGTGAGAGAGAGGGGATAGGTAGACAGAGTAGGAGTAGAACAGTGAGAAGGAGAGGGGGATAGAGACAGAGTGGGGAGGTAGAGAGAGTGAGTGAGAGAATTGGATAGAGGACAGAGTAGGACGTGAGACACAGTGAAGAGAGGGGGATAGAGACGAGTAGGTAGGTAGAGGTGTGAGAGATATGGGGATAGAGACAGAGTAGGTGGTAGGACCCAGTGAAAGGAGAGGGGGATAACAGCAGAGTGGGAGGTAGAGAGCGTGAGAGAGGTGGGATAGAGACAGAGTAGTTGGTAGACACAGTGAAGGCAGAGGAGAAGAGTGGGATGTAAGAGAGTGAGGAGTGGGAGGGATAGAGTAGAGGTGACAAGTGAGAGAGATGGGGATAGAGACTAGGAGTAGGAGGTAGGAGAGCAGGTGAGAGAGAGGGGATAGAGGACTGAGTAGGAGGTACGACAGTGAGAAGAGGGGGGTTGGAAGCAGAGTGAGAGAGAGAGGTAGAGCTGTGAGGGTGGAGGATAGAGCAGAGTAGGAGGTAAAGACGATGTGAGAAGAGAGGGATAGAGACAGAGTAGGAGTTAGCAGCGATGAGAGGAGAGGGTATAGAGACTAGAAGTAGGAAAGGTTACGAGCGTGAGAGAGAGGGGATAGAGACAGAGTTAGGAGGTTTAAGACGTGACAAGCAGAGAGGGGGATAGCAGACCACAGTAGGAGGTACAAGCGTGAGAGGAGAGGGGATAGATACAGGAGTAGGATTAAGAGAGTGAAGACAGGGGATAGAGACAGCAGTAGAGTACAGCGTGAGAGATGAGGGGATAAGAGACAGAGTAGGAGGTAAAGAGAGTGAGAGATAGGCGATAGAGACAGAAGTAGGAGGTAGGCGGAAGTGAGGAGAGAGGGGTATAGAGACAGAGTAGGAGTTAGAGAGAGCGAGATGGGGTTAGAGAAGAGTTAGAGTAGTGAGACACGAGGGGGATAGAGAACAGAGTAGGAGGTAGACAGAGTGAGGAGAGAGGATTAGAGCGGGAGTGAGTGAGAAGAGATAGGCAGAGTAGGAGTAGAGGTTGAGAGAGATGGGATAAGAGGCTGCCGTTAGGAGGTAGACCGTGGATGAGAGAGGGAAGAGCAGACGATAGGAGGTAAAGAGAGTGAAGAGAGAGGGATAAGACAGAGTAAGGAGGTAGACGTAGATGGAGAGAAAGGGGATAGAGACAGAGTAGGAGTAGTAAGAGAGCGAGATGGGGGGTAGAGACAGAGTAGGAATAGTAGAGACAGAGGGATAGAGACAGAGTAGGAGGTAGAGAGAGTGAGAGATTTTGAAGTTTGGAATTTTATTTTAGCTGATTTTGAATTTGAATTTTATTAGGATCCCCATTAGCTGATGCCACGGCTTCCTGAGAGCGAGGGAGAGAGAGAGAAAGGATGCATGAATGCATGCTCATACACACTCTCTCCCAGCAATGTTAATTAGGACCTGGTATTAGCTGATGCCATGGCTTCCTTAGAGAGACAAAACCAAAAACATAACCAAACAAAAATGGGTCACAGCTCCTGCAGCTCTGTCAAATGCTGATATGTACATAGTCAATCGTAGGCTTCGAGGCGACTCCTATGGTAGGTACACCTATAGCTCACCTCCTTGGCAGTAGTACTGTAGACGACTTTATCACTGACCTCAACCCAGAGTTCTTCAAAGCGTTCACAGTCAGCCCACTGACACCCCTATCAGATCACAGCAAAATCACAGTCTACTTTGAACAGAGCAATACTCAATCGTGAGCATCAAAGCCAAAGGAACTGAGTAATAATAAGAACGCTATAGATGGAAGAATGTAGTTTGGAAAACCTACCAAAAACAATTAGGCAACAACAAATTCAATCCCTTTAGACAACTTCCTGAACAAAACTTTCCACTGTAATAGTGAAGGTGTAAACTTGGCAGAATATATATATTTGACCTCTCAGCTTCCCTATCAAATCTAAAAATCTTAAATAGACGACACAGAAAAACGAACAACAATGACAAATGGTTTGATGAAGAATGCAGAAATCTAAGAAAAGAAATGAGAAACCTGTCCAACCAAAAACATAGAGACCCGGAAAACCTGAGTCTACACCTTCACTATGGTGAATCACTAAAGCAATACAGAAATACACTAAAGAAGGAACAACACGTCAGAAATCAGCTCAATGTAATTGAAGAAACCATAGACTCTAACCACTTCTGAGAAAATTGGAAAACACTAAACAAACAACACACAAAGAATTATCTATCCAAAATGGAGATGTATGGATAAACCACTTCTCCAATACTTTTGGCTCTATAACAAAGAAACAAACAGCAAAAACATGTACATGATCAAATACAAATCTTAGAATCAACTATTAAAGACTACAGAACTCACTGGATTCTCCAATTACCTTGAATGAACTAGAGGACAAAAAATAAAACCCTACAACCCAAAAAGGACTGTTGGTGTTGATGGTATCCTCAATGAAATTATCAAATATACAGACAACAAATTTCCATTGCCTATACTTAAACTCTTATTAACATGATTCCTTAGCCCTGGCATCTTCCCCAACATTTGGAACCAAGACTGATCACCCCAATCCACAAGAGTGGAGACAAATTTGACCCCAATAACTACCATGGGATATGTGTCAACAGCAACCTGGGAAAGTCCTCTGCATTATCATTAACACCAGACTCGTACAGTTCCTCAGTGAAAAACAATGACTGAGCAAATGACAAATTGGCTTTTTACCAAAATATCGTATGACAGACCACGTATTCACCCTGCACACCCTAATTGACAAACAAACAAACCAAAACAAAAGCAAAGTCTTCTCATGCCTGTTTATTTCAAAATAGCCTTTGACTTAATTTGCATGAGGGTCTGCTATACAAATTGATAGAAAGTGGTGTTGGGGGAAAAACATACAACATTATAAAATCCATGTACACAAACAACAAGTGTGTGAGTTAAAATAGGCAAAAAAAAAACACACATTTCTTCCCACAGGGCCGTGGGGTGAGACAGGGATGCAGCCTCTTTAACATATATATCAACAAATTGGTGAGGGCACTAGAAAAGTCTGTAGCACCCGGCCTCACCCTACTAGAGTCTTGAAGTCAAATGTTACTGTTTCTGATGATCTGGTTCTTCTGTCACCAACCAAGGAGGGCCTACAGCAGCACCTAGATCTTCTGCACAGATTCTGCTAGACCTGGCCCTGACAGTAAATCTCAGTAAGATCAAAATAATGTGTGTTCCAAGAAAGGTCCAGTCGCCAGGACCACAAATACAAATTCCATCTAGACACCATTGCCCTAGAGCACACACAAAACGATAAATCTTTGGCCTAAACATCAGCGCACAGGTAACTTCCACAAAGTTGAACAATCTGAGAGGACAAGAAGAAAGAATGACATTCTATGCCATCTAAAATGAACATAAAATTCAACAGACCAATTAGGATCTGGCAAAAATACTTGAATCAGTTAAAAAACCCATTGCCCTTTATGTTTGTGAGGTCTGGGGACCAATCACCAACCAAGAATTCACTAAATGGCACAAACACCAGTTGAGACTCTGCAAAAACACCAAGTTGAGAATTCTGCAAAAATATCCTCTGTGTACAACGTAGAACACCAAATAATGCATGCAGAGTAGAATTAGGCCAATACCGATAATTATCTAAATTAATGTCTACAACCACCTAAAAGAATGCATTCCCAAACCTTCCATAACAAAGCCATCACCTACAGAGAGATGAACCTGGAGAAGAGTCCCCTAAGCAAGCTGGTCCTGGGGCTCTGTTTCACAAACACAAACACACCCCACAGATCCCCAGGACAGCAACACAATTAGACCTAAGCAAATCATGAGAAAACAAAAAATAATTATTTGACATATTGGAAAGAATTACAAAAGAACAGAGCAAACTAGAATGCTATTTGGCCCTGAGCAGAGAGTACATTAGTGGCAGAATACCTGGACACTGTGACTGACCCAAATTAAGGAAAGCTTTGACTATGTACAGACACAGTGAGCATAGCCTTGCTATTGAGAAAGGCGCCGTAGGCAGACCTGGCTCTCAGAGAAGACAGGCTATGTGCACACTGCCCACAAATGAGGTGGAAACTGAGCTGCACTTCCTAACCTCCTGCCCAATGTATGACCATATTAGAGACACATATTTCCCTCTGTGATACCACAGTGTGCCATCACAGCAGCAAGATTTGTGACCTGTTGCCACAAGAAAAGGTCAACCAGTGAAGACAAACACCATTTTAAATACAACCCATATTTATGCTTATTTATTTTCCCTTTTGTACTTTAACCATTTGTGCATCGTTACAACACTGTATTATAATACATATATTGACATGTGTCTTTATTCTTTTGGAACTTCTGTGAGTGTAATGTTTACTGTTAATTTTTATCTTTATTTCACTTTTGTATATTATATAACTACTTCACTTGCTTTGGCATATTAACATATGTTTCCCATGCCAATTAACCCCCTTGACTTGAATTGAATTGAGAGAGAGGAGAGGTGGAGTGGTCTCCATTACCTTCTCTCGTAGTCACACTCCTGCTAGAAAAATGATGGGATTCTTTCCTCTCTCCCTATCCTCACTTTTTCACCTTACCTTTCTTGCGTATCACTTCGTCTATTTTTTCAGACAGGAATCATTATCAGTCAGGAAAGACAATTTCCTCCTCCTATGATCTCTACTTTGCGAAGTTGTGCATGTCGTTCGAAGTGTGTGTGTGTGTGTGTGTGTGTGTGTGTGGTGTGTGTGTGTGTGTGTGTGTGTGTGTGTGTGTGTGTGTGTTGTGTGTGTGTGTGTGTTTGTGTGTGTGTGTGTGAAGAGGATCTGTGTAGTGTATGAGGAGAGAGAGTGTGTGTGCACGTGTCAGGTGACCAGGATCTGTTGTCTCTCAATATAACCAGAATATTTCCAGGGTCGCCTATAGGTCGCCTATTGAAAACCAATTGCAACATGGGTACTTGCACTGACCAAAATAAAACTGTCCATCTTCAAATGTAGATGTGGTTGTGCTGCTAAAGGCTTCTCTGGAATGAGGTGCTTATCTGGGTAAAGTAATAATTCTTGGTATTCTTTCTTTTTGGAAAAGCAGGATTGAAACTGACCTTGGTTGTGTTACTGACCCTCCTAGTCTACTGAGCCACAAGTGATCTCTGTCTAGCACTAACTGAGCATGCAAGGTTTCCAGAAAACTGAGTTGGCGGCTTCCTGAATAAAAACTATTCCGGTATTCATGTGTCTTTCGTAAATTTTTATAGGAATTTATTTGGAATCCACAGAAATCTCAGACCAATTCTCAGCCCATTTATTTATACTGTCTATTTGCTTTCGTATTGCACATTTTAGTTTTGTGTTACTATGTGTATGTGTGTGTTGCTTCGTGTGTGTATTTATTTGTACAATCCTACGTTTCCCTACTCTCCCCTTACATTAATGATACTTCTGGTTCATATATTTCATTAAGACAGGCCGTACTGTATATCTTTATAATGAGTTGAGGGAAAATAGTAGAATGTCCAGATTTGTCTTTGGCAGAATCCTCTATCTCACGATGCCTGAGAAGATGCCTCAGGGATTTCTACTAGTTAAATATTGACCGAAAAGTAATTTGTGTTTGCCCGGGTGTATGTCTGTTCACTTGTTTGAGTGTGCGTGTCCATGTGTTACCTTACGTATGGTATGTGTATGTGAGTAATACTATCACAATAAATGTGTTTTTATTTCCCATTCCTTATTGGAATTGTGTTAGAAAGATGTGGTCCGAGTAAATTTGTCTAGGTTTGTTTGCTTGTGGGTGTATTTGCCTTAGTTTCTGTGTGGTTGTGTGTGTGTGTGTGTGTGTGTGTGTGTGTGTGTGTGTGTGTGTGTGTTCTGGTGTCTGTGTCTTGTGTCTGTTGTCTGTGTCTGTGGTCTGTTGTCTGTGTCTGTGGTCTGGTGTCTGTTGTCTGTGTCTGTGTGTGTGTGTGTGTGTGTGTGTGTGTGTGGTCACCCTGGACCAAATCAACTCCTACAGTTAACATAAATAATAAAAACCATACATCACCCACTCCTGGTTATCTGTAGCCTAGCATTGTCTTTGGATAGATACCCACACATATAAACTGAGTATACCAAATATTAGGAACACCTTCCTAATGGTTTCAAATGGGGCGTTGGTGTAGATCAGGACTCTTCAACCCTGTCCCTGGAGAGCTGTAGATTTTCACTCCAACCCCAGTTGTAACTGACCTGACTCATCATATCAATCAACTAATTATTAGAATCAGGTGTACTAGATTAGGGCAAAAAACTAGAGGACGGTAGCTCTCCAGAACAGGGTTGGAGTTAGGACAGGGAGTGAAGATGGAAACGTAAGCAAATAAATGTTCCACACAGACCATCCCCTGGCATGGTACAGTGCTATAKGAGCACACTACCCCTATACCAAAAGAGAGGGCATTTGCCCAGGGAGAAAACTCAGAATATAATACATTGAGGACATTGAAACAACCTCTGTCAATATCTGGAACAGTAATAGTGCAGGGCATCCTCATGCAGTATCAGCAGGACTTTTACGGGATCGAAGAGAGAGCACAAAAGGAAAAGCTCTCTCTCAGTCACGACCCTCCCATCCTGAGTGAGTCCGATTAAACCTCATGCTCAAACTGCCCTGCAGACGAGCAGCCCCAAGAGGAGAGTCATCCCCCCCCAGCATTGAACAGGCCCAGGCCCCACAACTGCACTGCTCCACCATTGTTGAGGGAGATACAGTTGAAGTTGGAAGTCTATATACACTTAGGTTGGAGTCATTAAAACTCATTTCACAACCACTCCACAAATTTCTTGGTAACAAACTATAGTTTTGGCAAGTCGGTTAGGACATCTACTTTGTGCATGACAAGTTATTTTTCCAACAAATGTTTACAGACAGATTATTTCACTTATAATTCACTGTATCACAATTCCAGTGAGTCAGAAGTTTACATACACTAAGTTGACTGTGCCGTTAAACAGCTTGGAAAATTTCAGAAAATTATGTCATGGCTTTAGAAGCTTCTGTTAGGCTAATTGTCATCATTTGAGTCAATTGGAGGTGAACCTGTGGATGTATTTCAAGGCCTACCTTCAAACTCAGTGCCTCATTGCTTGACATCATGGCAAAATCAAAAGAAATCAGCCAAGACATCAGAAAAAAAATTGTAGACCTCCACAAGTCTGGTTCATCCTTGGGAGAAATTCCCAAACGCCTGAAGGTACCGCGTTCATCTGTACAAACAATAGCACACAAGTATAAACACCTTGGGACCARGCAGCCGTCATACCGCTCAGAAAGGAGACGCTCTCTGTCTCCTAGAGATGAACGTACTTTGGTGCAAGAAGTGCAAATCAATCCCAGAACAACAGCAAAGGACCTGGTGAAGATGCTGGAGGAAACAGGTACAAAAGCATCTATATCCACAGTAAATTAGTCCTATATCGACATAACCTGAAAGGCCACTCAGCAAGGAAGAAGCCACTGCTCCAAAGCCACCATYAAAAAAAACTGACTACGGTTTGCAACTGCACATGGGGACAAAGATCGTACTATTTGGAGAAATGTCTTCTGGTCTGATGAAACAAAAATGTAACTGTTTGGCCATAATGACCATCATTATGTTTGGAGGAAAAAGGGGGATGCTTGCAAGCCGAAGAACACCATCCCAACCGTGAAGCACGGGGGTGGCAGCATCATGTTGTGGGGGTGCTTTGCTGCATGAGGGACTGGTGCACTTCACAAAATAGATGGCATCATGAGGCAGGAAAATTATGTGGATATATTGAAGCATCATCTCAAGACATCAGTCAGGAAGTTAAATCTTGGTCGCAAATGGGTCTTCCAAATGGACAATGACCCCAAGCATACTTCCCCAAGCATAATGGTTTAAGGAGAACAAAGTCAAGGTATTGGAGGGGCCATCACTAAGCCCTGACATCAATCCAATAGAAKATTTGTGGGAAGAACTGAAAAAGCGTGTGCGAGCAAGGAGGCRTACAAARCTGACTCAGTTACACCAGCTCTGTCAGGAGGAATGGGCCAAAATTGACCCAACTTATGTGGAAGCATGTGGAAGGCTACCTGAAACTTTTGACCCAAGTTAAACAATTTAAAGGCAATACTACCAAATACTAATTGAGTGTATGTAAACTTCTGACCCACTGGGAATGTGATGAAAGAAAGAAAATCTGAAATAAATCTTTCTCTCTACTATTATTCTGACATTTCACATTCTTAAAATAAAGTGATGATCCTAACTGACCTAAGGCAGGGAATTTTTACTTGGAATAAATGTCCGGAATTG
>NC_036872.1:32843531-32851419 GCF_002910315.2 Salvelinus sp. IW2-2015 | reverse complement strand
GACCAACGAAAGGCCTAAACGATTAAGATACAATTTCCAAGTTTATTCCTGTTTGTCACTAAGTAATGTGTGGGAAAGCATATTTAACATGATGTTACCGATGGAGAATCAAAAGGCGGAATTATGACAGTCGCTCCGACCAAGCATAATGCCATAATTTAAATGTCAAGCTTTATTCTCTGCCGAGTGATTCTTTCCTTGATTTGATAATATCTCAGGGCTGCGTATTCTCTTTATAATGACATTTGTATTGATTTTAGTCATACTTCATATTCAACTTGTCCAATGCTACGATGAATAATACCCGTTACCTGATATCATCCTCATTGGGGCGAAAAATAATGACCACCCTTTGCATTTGGGTATTCTCTTAGTCTGCGAATGACCTTATCCAAACGCTCCCGGTTATCGCCTCCAGGGGAATCTTACCGACTGATACGATGCACAACACCTCCTACAACAGAGATGAAAGAAAACACAAAGCAGTGGAGTGGCAGGTTAAGCACTGGACTTGGAAAGGATGTTCACTTTTGACAGAAGCTCAACTTGAGCTATCAGTACACTTCTGAGAAAAGAAGTGCTATCCTTAGAACCTAAAAGGGTTCTTCGGCTGATCCCCATTAAAAGAACCCTTTGAACGAACCCTATTTGGGTTCTAGATTAGAACCATCTCCACCACGAGGGTCCTATCTGGAACCAAATAGGTTATCAACTATGGGCACAGCCGAAAAGCCCTTTTTTTCTAAGAGTGTAGGTCACCCATAAGTGCAAGAACTCTTCAACAACATTGTTCTCTCTGAGTTTGTGACTGTCATGAATCCTTCGCTTCACTGAACCAACCTGCTGTTGAAACATTTGACTCTGACGCCCAGTACTGCCCAGTGGGGGCAGAGCAGGAAAATCTGACACATAGCGACTTCACTCTGATCCCATGCTTTCCATTTTGAAGGATAGCCCTTTACAAGGACATCTTTAATTCAACACACTTAAACCACAGGGAGAGAACAGCTTCAAATGAAATATGGAAAAATTATGCGAAAGATAGACCCCACTATACCAAAAGCAGAAATACCGACACAAGAGTATATTGAAAGCAATGACAGACGTCACATACTAAGAATCAATATTTGCAAAGTAGTAAATGTTATGTATTAGAGGATAGCGGTTAAGACAATAGGTTATAATTCAGTGGCGTGTATCATGGATGCTTCTCCAAATATTTGGACCAATTAAAAAGATGTTCCGTCCAATTCGCAAGTGGCTGTAATCTCACCGAGAAATCATGCCGAGCGCCCCTCGGTCTCAGTATGTGTAGCCATGTATCTGATGCTGATTGACACAAAAGAGTATGACAGTTCCACCGCAACATCATTGATTGATTCAGCAATCATTTGCCTACCTTGATAAAACAATTATAACAATAATTTGGCCAAATCAGGCATTGAAGCTGAGCTCAGTGTGGATTGTCCTGGCGCAGCAAAACACCCCCAAGGGAGGCCGAGTTGTGTGATTTTGCTTATCACACACAAACCAAAATAATCTCCTAAGCAAAATTTCACCATTGTCAGAAAAAAAATTGTCTAGAAATCGAACCTTTCCGTTAAAAACACAATGGCTGGGAGATGGGATTTAAGGACTTGTTTTTCTTGACAACAATTCTCTGACAGACCATATGCATGTCTGACGGCTGATTCTGATCTAACCATACAATTCATATGTTGGCCCCTGCCTGAGGTGATAGAAGGTTCAATATGTACTAGATGTAGCCGAAGATAGAGCTCACGCAACTAACCAACTTTGACTGGGTCATTTAGGGTTGACACCAATTTGTAGCAGTGAGGCTAGCAAGCATTTGGGCGAGGTAGCCTGATGAAAACTAAAAACTAAAAGGCGAATACAGAGCCTATAGACCGTTTTGCCATCATTAAAGAGAGTGGGAATAGGCATTGGCGTTCAACATTCTTACAAGTGTAGTGCGCATTGCACGCACACACACACAAACACACACAGAGACAGACAGAAATCAGTACCATGGCACAACCACATTATATATTTAGCATCATTGATTGCGACTTAAATTGGTTCTGCTTGCATCTTACATTTTTTTTATTGTGTATTAAACCAAGCATATATACCATTGTTGATTTGATGATCGTTTAAATGTATATGTTGGAAATGTGACTGGAATAGCGGAGGCATGCTTCCTGTTGTCTTTGTTGCTGACTTGAGGGTAACTCTCTGTGGTTCCTAAATCATAAGTCTGTTTAGTAAACTGTCGAAAACCATAACTTGGACCATGCTGTAGGTGATAACTGTATGTGGACATGCAATATTTGCTTTGTGGACTTCCACCGGACAGATGGATTGTTCTCCGGTTTTGTATGAAAACCAAAACAAATGCCTTATTAAATTTAACATAGTTTAGGCTGTGTTAATCCACCGTCGTGTCAGATTAGAAAATAGTGCTTTACAGCGAAAAGCAACTCCAAGCTTTGTGTGGGTTATCGATCACTAGACAGAAAAACATTACAATAAACACCTAGCAGAAAAATTTAGGATTAGGTCACGGGAAAGTCAGAAAAGCAATACAAATATAAGTCGCTTAACCTTGATGATCTTTGGATGTTTGCACTCACGAGCTCCCAGTTACACAATAAATGTTCTTATTGTTCGATATAAGATTATTTTTTATATAAAATAAAAACTCCATTTGTTTGGCGCGTTATGTTCAATATTCCACCAGCCTTAAGGCAGCGTCATCAATAGTTGATCGAAAATTCAAATTAGTATCCGTAAAGTTCGTTAGAAAAAAACATCGTCAAAAGTTTTTTAAAAATAACATCAAATTGATCAGAAATACGAATATCGACATTGCTTAATGGTGTAAATGACTATATTTGTAGCTGGAAACAGCTCATTTTTAATGGAGAATACATAGGCCCATTATCAGCAACATCACTCCTGTGTCCAATGGTAGTTGTGTTGATCATGAGGAAAACCATTTTGCAAGTATGTTAGCAACAGGCTGAAACACTATTTTCTGATTAAAAAACAATAAAACTGGCCTTCTTTAGACTAGTTGGAGTACCGGAGCAATCAGCGCATTTTGGTTGGGTCGATTACATGCACAAAATAAGCCAGAAGACAAAGACATTTCTTCTGAAACTCAGGTTCTTGAGAAATGAAGCTATGCCATGCGAGAAAATTGCCAAAAAAGCTGAAGATTCGTACACAGCGCTGTTGTACTACTTTTTCCCTTCACCAAAAAACAGCACAAACTTCTCTAACCAGAGATAGGAAAAGAGTGGGAGGCCCCGGTGCACAATTGAGCATAGAGAAAAGTACATTGGAGTGTCTAGTTTTGAGAAAACAGAAAAGCCTCGCAAATCCCTCAACTGACAGCTTCATTAAATAGTACCCGCAAAACACCAGTCTCAACGTCAACAGTGAAGAGGCGAATTCCTAGGATTCTGGCCTGTGGCTAGGGCAAGAGTTGCACAAGTAAAAAAGACCACATCTCAGACTGCCAAACTAAAAATTAAAGATTAAGAGGGCAAAAGAATCACAGACACTGGGCAGAGGAACTTCACTGTTGACGTCTGAGACTGGGTGAGTTCTGATTTCGGGTAAACCTCCCATAGTTGAACCCTTTCCTTTGAAACACCCAAAAAGATGAAGGCAGAGTTTGTAGGACCGTTTGAAGGAACAGGAGAGCTTCCATACAAGCTTGACAATTACATGCCTTGGGGAGCAGCTGATTGTACTGAACAGAAGTAAAGATGTTTCCCTACTCCCTCTTTTGCTTGAACATGTCCATAGTAGAGGAATTTTTAATGAAGCTTGTGGTCTACTTTGACAAGAGATGCGTGGTCTAATGAGAAATGGCATTTCTCGCCACCCACTCTGGGAGCGATTGGCCAAATTGTATCTCAAAATTGTTGTTCCAGTTATCTCGGAACAAGAAGATACTGAGGTTGGCTTACGATAGTGGTAGTTGGCCAGATCTAATGCTGGTTCAACAATGACATAATACCACTATCTTGCATATTTTTCTTCTGACCTGGATCTGAAACAGGATGTTGTGCTTACTGTAATTCCTGTCGCAAATTTGTCAGCGGACGGGTAAAACCAGAACCAAGCTGTACGGTTGCACCTTTGCAACACAAAATTCTGCTTTTGACAACCTTGCAGCAGTGTTCTAGGTTGGATTGTGTTGGTCTTTGCCCAAAGCAAAGAGTGGTAACCAGTTTCGCCTTAACCATTATGGTCGACCGTCACTTGTTTCCCATTAGGCCATTCACTAAGGAAGATCATGAGGAGGGAAGTACTACGGATATTGCAGGAGATTTCCCCGTTGAAATCAAGACAATGTCTGTGTTACGGAGAGCTTGGTTTGTGAGTTTCTATCTTAAGGGTAGCAGTCAATAAGTTTAGTGCTTAGTCATTGTGTAAGCCCTGGCTCCAAATTGTAATTTGGACTGTACGTTTTGCCAATTTTGAGAGAGGAGTTATTTGTTTTTGGTTGGGATCGTTCGAACAGGACGAGAGTTGGACAGTAGTTACGTGAGATTTTCAAAATTTCGGAGTTTTAGCGCATATTATAAAAACAAAAAAAAATCATCTTAATCAAATGGTGAAAAAAAAAAGTTGTGTTTTTTCGACATAAATCAAATAAATCAAATGTTATTTGTCACATACACATGTGTTAGCCAGATATTTTAATGCGAGTGTAGCGAAATGCTTGTGCTTTCCTAGTTCCGACAATGCAGTAATAACAACAAGTAATTACATAAGCCTAACCCAATTCCACAACCTACTACCTTATACACACAAGTGTAAAGGATAAAGAATAATGTACTAAAGATATATGAATGAGCTGATGGTGACCAGAACGGCATAGGCAAGATGCAGTAGATGGTATAGATACAGGTATATTACATTATGAGATTGAGTAATGTATAGGGTATGTAAAACATAAAAGTGGCATAGTTTAAATGGCTAGTGATACATGTATTACATAAAATGGCCAAGATGCAGAGATGATATAGAGTACAGATATCATACTATACCATTGAGATGGAGTAAATGTAGGGTATGTAAACATTATATTAAGTGGCATTGCGTTAAGTGGCTAGTCGCGTAAATTTTTACATAAATTTCCATCAATTCCCATTAGTATAAAGGGCTGGAGCTTGAGGTCAGTCATAGTTGGCAGCGGGCCGCTAACATGTTAGTGGTGGCTGATTTTAACAGTCGTGATGGCCTTGAGAAAGAAAGCTGTTTCAGTTCTCTCGGGTACCCTGCTCTGATATTGCACCTAGTACTGACCTCGCCTTCTGGATTGTATGCGGGGGTGAACAGGGCAGTGGCATTGGGTGGTTGTTGTCTCCTGATTGATCTTTATGGCCTCCTGCTGAAATCGGGGTGTGTAAAGTTTCCTGTTAGGCACGGTAGTTGATCCCCCGTGATGGGTGATGCGTTCTGCAAGACCTCACTACCCTCTGGAGATAAGGCCTTAACGGTGTGGCGGAGCAGTTGCCGTACCAGGGTTGATTACAGAACCCTACTCAGATTGCTCTCGATTGTTTTTCATCTTGTAAAGTTTTGTGAGGGCTTTGGGTGACAAGCCGAATTTCTTCAGCCTCCTGAGGATTGAAGAGCGCTGTGCTGCGCCTTCTTCACAACGCTGTCTGTGCTGGGTTGGACCAATTCAGTTTGTCCGTGATGTGTTACACCGAGGAACTCTTAAAACTTTCCACCTTCTCCACCTTACTGACCCGTCGATGTCGGATAAGGGACTGGTGCACTTCACAAAAATAGATGGATCATGAGGCAGGAAAATTATGTGGATATATTGAAGCATCATCTCAAGAGCATCAGTCAGGAGTATAATAAACTTGGTCGCAAATGGTCTTCAAATGGACAATGACCCCAAGCATACTTCCCCAAGCATAATGGTTTAAGGAGAACAAAGTCAAGGTATTGGAGGGGCCGGATCACTAAGCCCCACATCAATCCAATAGAACATTTGTGGGAAGAACTGAAAAGCGTGTGCGAGCAAGGAGGCTTACAAATCTGACTCAGTTACACCAGCTCTGTCAGGAGGAATGGGCCAAAATTGACCCAACTTATGGAACATGTGGAAGCTACCTGAAACTTTTGACCCAAGTTAAACAATTTAAAGGCAATACTACCAAATATCAATTGAGTGTATGTAAACTTCTGACCCACTGGATATAGGAAAAGAAAATCTGAAATAAATCTTTCTCTCTACTATTATTCTGACATTTCACATTCTTAAAATAAAGTGATGATCCTAACTGACCTAAGGCAGGGAATTTATGGAATAAATGTCCGGAATTGCAAAAAACTGAGTTCAAATGTATTTGGCTAAGGTGTATGTAACCTACTGACTTCAACTGTACATTCACAGAGCTGGAAAGAGAGATGGTGGAGCTCTGTGAGAGCTAGTCCACACACTCCCAGGACAAGAACAGAGCCCACAACAAACAGAGGCAGCCACAAACAAAACCACCCCCCCCCCCCCCCCACTATGAGACCCTTAGTGCTGAATGTCGAGATAAAAGTCTCTGAGAAAGCTGGCTGCACTACAGACTGAGGTGAGATGTTTTTCAGCAGCAGGGACTGGGAGACTAGTCAGGATGGAGGGAAAGATGAACATAGCAAAGTACAGAGAGTGTCTGAATACTCATGTAAATGTAATATTTCAGTTWATTTTTTTTATACATTTGCAAAAATGTATAAAACCTTGTTTTTGCTTCGTCATTATTGGGTATTGTGTGTAGATTGATGAGYAAAAAWAAACTATTTAATTAATCAGTTTTATAATAAGGCTGTACGTAACACAATGTGGAAAAAGTCTAGAGGTCTGAATACTTTATGAATGCACTGTATATTTATGAAATGGAGAGGTCGACATGAGGGCATACTTTGCTATGTGTGCCTGTGTGTGTGCCTGTGTGTGTTGTGTATGTGGTGTGTTTGTTTGTCTGTGTGTGTGTGTAATCTGTGGTATTGATTCTGTTAGTGCAGCTCTGATAGGTTGAAATGACGTTTACTTAGTACAAGGCAGCTCATCTCATTGAGACTGGGCCAGTCTCAAGCTTTGACATGACCAGCACCTGACCTCATGCTCCACTTCTAGTGACAATTATGCATTTACGCCACTACACTATATTTAGCCTCACATACGCATATTTCAACAAGATCTCACAGATTGCCACGTTTTGACTTCAGGGTCATTTATTCCAAATGGTTAAGGTAAGGGTTAACTTATTGGCGCTACGGATCCCGTTACCGGGATCATTTTCCTAAACAACCACTGAATTGCAGAGCACCAAATTCAAAAATAATCCTAAAAATATTTATATTCATGGAATCACAAGTGAAATATACCAAAACACAGCTTAGGTTGTTGTTAATCCACCTATCGTGTCAGATTTTGAAAATATGCTTTACAGCTAAAGCAATCCAAGCGTTTGTGAGTGTATCAGTCAATGCTAGAACAGTTAGCCTTATATTAGCTTGGTCACGAAAGTRAGAAAAGCAATAAAATTAATCGCTTACCTTTGATAATCTTCGGATGTTTGTACTCACGAGACTCCCAGTTACACAATAAATGTTATTTTTGTTCGATAAATATTAGTTTTATAACAAAAAAACAGCATTTGGGTTGCGCGTTATGTTCAGAAAACCACAGCCTCGTTCCGTTCCTGAAAGGCAGACAAACTCCAAAAAGTATCCGTAATGTTCGTAGAAACATGTCAAARGTTTTTTATAATCAATCCTCAGGTTGTTTTTAACATACATAATCGATAATATTTCAACCGGACGATAACCTACTCAATAAAAGAGAGAAAGAAAATGT
>NC_036872.1:32819528-32843506 GCF_002910315.2 Salvelinus sp. IW2-2015 | reverse complement strand
ATTGACCCCAAGTTTAGAGGACACCATATTCCCTCTTGTACCACCAGTGTTCTTTTGCCATTCACAGGCAGCCAAGATTTGTGACCTGTTGCCCCACAAGAAAAGGTCAACCAGTGAAACCAAAACACCATTTAAAATACAACCCATATTTTATGCTATTTATTTTACCCTTTTGTAACTTTTAACCATTTGGTGCATCGTTAACAACACGTATGATATACATTATATGACATTTGTAATGTCTTTATTCTTTTTGGAACTTCTGTGAGTGTAATGTTTATTGTTAATTTTTTATCTTTATTTCACTTTTATATTATAAAACTTACTTCACTTGCTTTGGCAATGTTAAAATGTTATCCCATGCAATTAACCCCCTTGACTTTGGAATTGCAATTGAGAGAGAGAGGAGGTGGAGTGTTTCTCCATTACCTTCTTCGGTAGTCACACCTCCTGCTAGAAAAATGATGGGATTCGTTTCCTCTCGTCCCTTATCCTTCACTTTTTTCACCTATAACCTTTTCTTGCCGTTCACTGTCGCTATTTTTCCAGACCGGGAAATTCATTATCAGTGCAGGAAAGACAATTTCCTCCTCCCTATGATTCTCTACTTTGCGAAGTGTCTGTGCGAAGTGTCTGTTCGAAGTGTGTGGTGTGTGTGTGTGTGTTGTGTGTGTGTGTGTGTGTGTGTGTGTGTGTGGTGTGTGTGTGGGTTTTGGGTGGTTGCGTAGTTTCTGTGATTATTTGGTAGTGGTTTACTGGTGTAGTGTTTGTGTGTAGGGTGAGTGTGATGTGTGGTGAGTAGTGGGCTGAGGTGTTGTTTGAGATGTGGTGCTAAGAACCCAAGCTGTGAAGAGGTAGTCTCCTGTGGTAGTGGTGATAAGAAGACTGAAAGAAAAGATTAAGGTAGATGCGTGTCCACACAGGTAGTGTAGAACCAGGATCTGTGTAGCCTCTAGCTCAGGATATTAGAGCTCAGTGTAAGGTTAGTCCTGGATTCCATGTTACGCTGCATAAGGATCTCCTAGTTGTGGAAACCAATTCGCAACATTGGTACTGTCGTGCAACATCCATGAACTAAACTAATCAACTGAACACTTACCGAAGTAGAGATGTAAGGTTGTGTTCAATAAAAGCGTCTCTGGGACCATGCAGGTGGCTACCATGGTAATAGCTCCAGTATTCGCAACACCGTTTACTTGGTAGCTTCTAGTCGTTTTGGAAAAGCAGCCGAGAAGATAGAAAAACAATGAATCCTTGGTGTGGTTGAGCTGACCACTACCTAGTCTTACCTGAAGCCACAAGATAGATCTCTGTCTACCTCAACTGAAGGCATGCAAGTGTTTCCAGAAAACTGGAAGTTGGCGGACATTCCTGAATAAACCCAAACATAATTCCGGGTATGGTCAGTGCCTCGTTGTGCGTAATTAATTTAATAGGACTCTTATTGGGAATACACACAAGATATGATAACAGACCAATTCTTCAGCCCATTCTGATTATACGTGTCTCTAAATTGGGGAACCCCTTACCCTTCCCCCCACGTATTGCTTACATAATTTTAGTTTGTCGTTAACTAACTGCCTGTATGTGTGTGTTGCTTGCGGGTTAAGTGTCATCTACCTTTGTAACATGCCCACTACCCCTTTCCCTACTCTCCCCGTACGATTAAAAATGATACTTCTGATTCACCTGTATAATTTCTTAATGACAGGCCGTACTGTATATCTTATATGAGTTCGACGGGAAACCTAGAATAGATAGGTCCAGCATCCTGTCTTTGGCAGGCCGGAGTTCCTCTTTATCTCACGATGCCTGAGAAGAATGGCCCTCAGGGATTTCTCCTAGTGTAAACTCATTGACCGAACACAAAGTAAGTTGGATATCTGCCCGGGTGTATGTCTGTCAGCATGTGTTTAGACGTGATGCCGTGTCATGCTGTACCTTACGTACTGTATGGGCTATGGTGAGTAATTACCGTATCACAGATCAATGTTGTTTTTTTTCCCATTCTTCCTTATTGGAATACTGTGCTTAGTAAGATTGGTCGAGTCCGAGAAATCTTGCTCTAGGTTTCGGTCATATCGACTACTTGGCGTGATCCAGTCTGCCACTAGCTCCTTTACCTGTGTATGTGTGTGTAGTCGTAGCTCGTGATCAGTGGGGTCGAATCGTACGCCTGACTATGTCGTCCGTACACAGTGTGTCGATCACTACCTGATGTCCACTGCTGTACTGTCAGTACGTGCTGTTCTCGATCGTCTGTGCTACAGTCATCTGACAGATCCATCCGTAGTGTGCTTGTGTGCTAGCTGTGTACACTACAGTGCGATCGTTGGTCCACCACTAGGGACACCAAAAACTCAACCAACCTCCATCACAACACGTATCACACAACCACTAAACACTAAACACATAACAAACACAATCACATCCACCACACTCCGTGCATATGGATCCGCTTGTCCTATTATGCCAATCAATCCTCAACCTGTCAATTCCGCGGCAGATAGGAGGAACATATGTGTAGTGCTCTGCTTCTTGGTGAGATTAGAGTAGATAGACCGTCAGTCTTCGGCTATGTTCATCATAATTACAACACTCACGCCAATCCAACTGAACTGGAGTGGAGGATGGAGAGGGTGAGTAAAAACAACGGGAGAATGAAAAAATATAGAAGGAGGTATTACAGACTATAACCCATAAGATCAGGCTGTTATCTGTTACGCCTTCTCTACTAACATGGGCTTAGCGGCCTTTAGGTGTGGTTTAGCACTTGGACTCTCCTCCAAAACCAACAATGAAGCCTCTAATCGACGGAGAGCTAGGGTGCTTAGGCACATTGCCAACTCTCGACCTCCACAAACACCCAGTCCTGCCGAACTGAACCATTGTACCAATGGCCCATAACACTTGTCTCAATCGATGACATCAATTCATTCATTAAGAATGGCACGTGTGTCCACTGAGGAGTTTAGTAGGCTGCAAGAACTATGCAGGACGTAGCTACTCCGACACGTACCAGCGGCCTTGGCAGCTAACGGGTATCAGACAACGGTGACTGAATCGATAGTGCAGAAGCACGGGAGCAGAATAAAGTTGAGCTTAAAATATGGAAGGGATATGTATACCAACCCAGGACCGATCCCCTTAGGGGCGAGTGGCCCGTTATGACCAAGTATGCTCATCCATCTAAGGAGCACACTACCCTACCCCAAAAAGACCCGCATAAGCGGACTCACTCTGGTCCCAAGAAGGTACGAACAAACTCAGCTAAAAACTTTATAAAACCTTTTACGGAATTGTGATGGCAGACTTCATTTGAAACAACTCAATCTAGCTCACTCACTCTTGGACACACGCCCAGAAATAACCATCAAGTAAAGTCAGTGATATCCTCAAATGCCCCAGTTTAAATCTAGCACGATGACTTTCTCTAGGGATACGAAGAAGAGAGCACAAAAAGGACTTAAAGGTAAGGCTTTCTCTCTCTGTAGTCAACCACCACGACACCTCCCATCCTGAGTGAGTCCGATTGAAACCTCATGCTCAAACTGCCCTGCAGACGACCAGCACCCCAAGGGGAGAAGTCGATTCCCCCCCCAGGCAAATTGACAGGCCCAGGCCCACAACGCCACTGCACTCCACCATTGTTGACGGAGTACAGTTGAAGTTTGGAAGTCACTATATTTACAGCGTTAGGTTGGATCATTCAAACTCATTTCACAACCACTCCACAAAATTTCTGGTACACAAAACTATATTTTGGCAAGTCGGTTGGACACTCTACTTGTGTAGCATGACAAGTAGATTTTTCCAACAAATGTCTTTACAGACAGATTTACTTCACTTATAATTCACTGTATCAACAATTTCCAGTGAGTCAGAAGTTCTACATACACTAAGTTGACTGTGCCTTAAACACGCCTTGGAAAATTTCAGGAAAATTATGTCATGCTTTAGAAGCTTCTGTGTAGGCTAATTGTTCATCATTTAGTCAATTGGAGGTGAACCTGTGGATGTATGTTCAAGGCCTACCTTCTAAACCAGTGCCTCATTGGCTTTGACAGCGATGCAAAAATCAAAGAACACCCAAGACATCAGAAAAAAAAATTGTGAGACCTCCACGATCTGGTTCATCCTTGGGGAGAAATTCCAAACGCACTGAAAGGTACCGCGTTCATCTGTACAAACATAGACACACAAGTATAAACACCTTGGACCACGCAGCCGTCATACCGCTCAGAAAGGAGAGCTCTCTTCTCCTAGAGAATTGAACGTACTTTTGGTGCTAAGAAGTGCAAATCACATCCCAGGAACAAACAGCAAAGGACCTGGTGAAGATGCTGGAGGAAAACAGGTTACAAAAGCATCTATATCCACAGTAAATTAGTCCATATATCGACATAACCTGAAAGCCACTCACGCAAGAAGAAAGCCACTGCTTCCAAAGCCACCATAAAAAAAAACTGACTACCGGTTTGCAAGCACATGGGACAAAAGATCGTACTATTTGGAGAAATGTTGCTTTCTGGTCTTGAGGAAACAAAAGATGTAACTGTTTGGCCATAATGACCATTTCATTTGTTTGGAGAAAAAGGGATTGCTGCAATCACGAAGGAAACACCATCCCAACCTGAAGCACGGGGTGGCAGCATCATGTTGTGGGGGTGCTTTGCATGCATGAGGGACTGGGGCACTTCACGAACTAGATGGCATCAGGAGGCAGCGAAAATTATGTGGATTATATTGAAGCATTCATCTCAAGACATCAGGTCAAAGTAAATCTTGGTCGCAAATGGGTCTTCCAAACTGGACAATGACCCCAAGCCATACTTCCCCAAAGGCATAAATGGTTAAGAGACAAAGTCAAGAGTTATTGGAGGGGCCATTCACTAAGCCCGACATCAATTCCAATAGAACATTTGTGGGAAAAAACTAAAAAGCGGTGCGAGCAAGGAGGCGTTACAATATCTGACTCAGTTACACCAGGCTCTGTCAGGGAATGGAAGCACAAAATTGACCCAACTTAGTGTGGAAGCATGTGAGGGCTTACCTGAACTTTTGACCCAAGTTAAAACAATTTAAAGCAAGACTCACCATAATACTAATGAGTGTTATGTAATACTATCTGACTCACTGGAATGTGATGAAAGAAAGAAAAATCTGAAATACAATCTTTCTCTCTACTATTATTCTGACATTTTCCACTTCTGTAGAATAAAGTGATGATCCTATGACGCCTAAGCAGGGAATTTTTACTTGGAAAAATGTCCCGAATTCAAAAAACTGAGTCAAGTATTTGTGGCTAAGGTGTATGATAATGCTACTGACTTCAAACTTGTAAATTCACAGAGCTTGGAAAAAAAAAAAAAAAAAATAAAAAAAAAAAAAAAAAAAAAAAAAAAAAAAAAAAAAAAAAAAAAAAAACAAAAAAAAAAAAAAAAAAAAAAAAAAAAAAAGATAAAATTTAGAGAAAGGAATATTACAATGGAACAATAGAAAAAAACCAAAAGAAACCGAGAAATGTTATGAGTTGAGGTGGATCTACTATTAGAGCATAGTTCCACACACATCTTATTCAGGACAGAACAGCAACACACTAAAAATTCAGTGAATTGAGGCTGCTACACAACTGACACCCTCTCCCTCCCCCCCCTCACGTATGAGACTCCTCATATGTGCATAGAATGTCGAAGGATCAAATATCAGTCGTCTTGTGAGTGGATATGAGATCTGGTGCTGCTCTCACATTATCAGTAGCTGATTTGTTGAGATTGTTGTTTCAGCAGCAGGGACTGGGACTACATACTCAGATGGAGCTGGAAAGAAATGGCTGTTGTATTGTCTTACAGTAGCAAAGTTACAGGAGATAGCTGTGAGAATACCTCATGTAACAATATGTACAGTTATTGCATGTGTGTCGCTCGAGTTTTATAGATATCCTTTTTTATGCATATTCGCAAACATAGTTGGCTTTGAAATAATACCTATGTCTTTGCATTCGTCGGATTATTGGGTTATTGTATGTAGCCACTCTCGTGATGATAAAATATTAATGAGTAAAGCTTACTTTCTTAAATAGGTATATCATGTCGATTCATATAATAAGGACGTGTAAACGTGGGATATACGAGAATGTGTGTGGAAAAAGTCTAGAGGTCTGATATACTTTATGGAATTGCAAACTGTTATTATTTATTTAATTATGAGAAGTTCTGTGACTGATGAGCTCCTCTCTCGCGTAATGGTGTAATTTCCTCTGGCTTTTGGCCCATGGCGCTGTGTTGTGGGGTGCCCTGCTTGATTGCTGTGTGTATCGTCGGTGTGATGTATTGTCCTCATGAGATAATGAGTGTGTGTAGATGTCCGTAATCTGTGGTTACTGACTTATACTGTGCTGGCAAGCTTAAATGATACGGTCTGAAATATGAACCTCATACTCTACTTAGTACAAGCAAACGCTTATTCTCATTTTGCCCGAGTGACTGGGCCAGTCGTATACAGAAGCTTTGTACTATGAACCATGATCACCTGACTTCATTTGGCTCATTCTAGTGTAACAAACTGTACCTGCCTCCTCTCAAGCTCAGCGGAAATACGAGCACACTTAAATTTTACTACGCCACGTCAGCTCGCCCACGGAATATTTCATTTTACAGGTACAATCGACAAAGATATAGGCCACGTAATTTGACTTCATAAGGTTCATTATTCAGATTTAGGAATAGTTCACAAATGAGTTAAGGCCATCAAGGGCCAAAAGGTTTTTCACAAATTAACATCATATATCTGGCGCATACGGAATTCACCGTTACCTGTAGTATCCATTGTGTTTCGTGACTGAATATGCTAATAACACAAACTTGACCAAAATAAAATCGTCGAAAGAGTCTATCCGAACAAAGTTCAAAAATAAAAATAACCCTAAAAAAGTAGATTTAATATATCGTCAATCAAGCGCACCGAGGTAACACAGGTGTGACTATGTTATACTCAAAAAACAATCTAGGCTTAGGTTGTTGGTTAAATCCCACCCTCGTTACTCGTTGCAGATTTGCTCCTCGAACCTAACTTATTGCTTCTACAGCCTCAAAAGCAAATCCAAGGGCGTCTGTTAGGTCGAGATGTAACTCAGTCTTACCTCGGCTTTAGATCCCGTATAAGCTCGTGTTATATCTCATAGCGTTGGCTTGCATGCGAAACAATGCACTTGAACAATCAAGATCAAATATATAATTTTCTCAGGCTTGACCTTGAATTATATTCGTACAAGATGTTTAGTGGGTAAGTGAGCTCACAGGACTCCCAGAATTACACAATTTAAATGGTTATGTGTCCATTGCGGTGTACGTATACAAGGTTAATTATTCGTCGTTTTATAATTTTCATTAGATTAAGGAAAATACCAGCATCGATTTCGAGCGCGAGGGAGGTTGCGCGGTAATCTATTGTTACAGAGAGAATAATACTCTACTCAGCCCGTTTTTCCCGTTCCTTGACTATTAGACAGTGACAAGACTCCAAAGGTAATTCAGTTTGATCGGTATTATGTTCGTGTTAAATTATCATGCAAATGTTCTTTGTTATAAGAAATCATTCCATACAGCGTTGTTTGTTTTTAAACAATACATAATCGATAATAAATCGTCAACTGAGGATGCAGTGTGAGAGAAAACAATGATCTGACATGGTTGTGCTGAAATCAGAAAACCATACGGGCTATATACCGTCGAGAGATAGAAAAGTTTGACGCCCAGATCCGAAAAGGAACAGAGAGGTCGAAGTGTACCCCTTCGCGCGATTGCCAAGGGAGGAAACTAATCAAGAGGACAACCTTGACTCAGTTTTGAAAATCTCGCTCATTTTTTCGAAAATAAAAGCCTGAAACTATCGTCTAAAGCCTGGGCACAGCTGAGGACCGCCATGGGAAAGGAATCTGGTTGATACGCCTTTGGAGAGGCAAGCAAGCAGAACAGCGATACAAATATTAAAAAAGCACTTCCGGTTGGATTTTTTCTCCGATTTTTGCCTGCCATGAATTCAGTGTTGTTATACTCACAGACAATTCATTTAACAGTTTTAGAAACTTCAGAGTGTTTTTATCAATAGTAATAATAATATGCATATTCTTACGATCTGGCCTGAGAATTATCCGTTTACATTGGGAACGTTTATAAAATAATTTTAAAAATCTGTCCCCTAGGCGTCAAGAAGTTAAGAAGCGGCAGAGTAGGGGTTGTAAGTTCAGAAGTAAGGTAAGGGTTAACTTCTCTGGGATATGTGGACGGTAGCGTCCCACTTGGCAAAAGCCAGAGGAAATGTAGCTCGCCAATTCAAATTATATTACTATTAAAATAATCTCATCATGAAATCACACATGAAAACACCAAATTAAGGTACAATGTTGCTGAATCACAGCCAACATGTCTGATTTCAACAAGGATTACGGCGAAAGCACACCAAAGCGATATATGTTAGCTCAGTACATAGCCACACAAAAACACACTATCCAAGCTAAAAGATAGTAGTCACAAAAAGCAAAAAATAGAGATAAAATAATAATTTATCACTAACCTTTGATGATCTTCATCAGATGACACTCATAGGACATCATGTTACACAATACATTTATGTTTTGTTCGATAATGTGCATATTTATATCCACAAATCTCGGTTTACATTGGCCCCATGTTCAGAAATGCCTCCAAAATATCCGGAGAAATTGCAGAGAGCCACGTCAAATAACAGAAATACTCATCATAAACTTTGATGAAAGATACATGTTTTACATAGAATTAAAGATACACTTGTTCTTAATGCAACCGCTGTGTCAGATTTCAAAAAAACTTTACGTAAAAAGCACACCATGCAATATTCTGAGACGGCACTCAAAAATAACAACATTTCTCCGCCATGTTGGAGTCAACAGAAATACGAAATTACATCATAAATATTCCCTTACGTTTGATCATCTTCATCAGAATGCACTCCCAGGAATCCTAGTTCCACAATAAATCGTTGTTTTGTTCGATAATGTCCATTACTTATGTCTAAGTAATTACTTTTGCTAGCATGTTTAGTGCACATGTCCAAACGCTTGCGCAGGTGAACTCGGACGAAAACTTTAAAAAGTTATATAACAGGTCGAATAAACTGGTCAAACTAAGTAGAGAATCAATCTTCAAGATGTTGTTATCATATATATCCAATAACGTTCCAACCGGAGCATTCCTTCGTGTCTGTAGAAGTTATGGAACGCAAGGCGAAATCATGAGGAAACTGGCAATCTGCCAGACCACTGACTCATTCCCCTCTCATCCGGCCCCACAAAACAGCATAAGCTTCATTCCACATTCTACAGACTGTTGACATCTAGTGGAAGGCGTAGGAAGTGCAAACAGATCCATATCTTACAGGGAATTGAATAGGCGATGAGTTGAACGTTGACCAGTCTCAGAATTCTCACTTCCTGTTTGGATTTTTTCTCKGATTTTTGCCTGCCATATGAGTTCTGTTATACTCACAGACATCATTCAAACAGTTTTAGAAACTTCAGAGTGTTTTATATCCAATAGTAATAATAATATGCATATATTAGCATCTGGGACAGAGTAGGAGGCAGTTCACTATGGGCACGCAATTCATCCAAAAGTGAAAATGCTGCCCCCTATATCAAAGAAGTTGGGATTGAACACGCAACCATCGAAGCCAGAGCTCAAGGCTTACGCCCAGCCGCATCCACAACACCCTAGCAAGCCTACTTGATGGTACTAGTGCTCTCCTTTGCCCCTAGTTTTGAATGCATCACCCAATGTCCTGGGGACCTGGACAAACGTTGAATATAGTATTGAATCTTTAGTGACCTGGCTGTATATTTAGGATCATGGGGGTCATCTTTGCAAGAAGATCTAATAGTTATTTTAGAAATGTAACAAGTTATGGATGATCACATTTAGTTCTGCGTGGTCACAGGGTTAAAAGAGAAACAACTCAAAAGGTTAATAGTTTAGGTGTGAATTCCGAGTGGTTAAGGTTAGGCCTGTGGTTTGGGTAAAGCTTAATAAAACAAAATAATGAAAAACAACGTGTGTTTCCATCAACCATCATCAATTATTCTCACGGCTTGCTAGAGCATTGTGAACTGTGGTGGCGCAGTGATATAAGCAGCGCACTCTACCGCCAAGCCTTGTGAGTTCACGCACAGTGATGGACAATCGATTAAGTGTTTTTTTGGTGAGCGGTGAGGAAGGCAATTTAGATCAATGCTATTCAGGGAAAACAACATTAAGGCTAAGTACATAAGAGAGCGTGCAGTCAAAGGCTGACTTTGTCTTTCACCTCCTCTTTCATCCCTCTTTTATCCCCCTCTCATCCTCCACTCATTAGTGATGGCGTGAGTGTGTTGAGAACAAAGCCAAGACACTCCTAATCGATCACAGAGCAGCACTCCACTTCTCCATCTGCCCAGAAATTGACAGGTTGAGGATTGATTGGAAAGGACAGGCCTTGCTCTTGTGTGTGTGTGTGTGTGTGTGTGTGTGTGTGTGTGTGTGTGTGTGTGTGTGTGTGTGTGTGTGTGTGTGTGTGGTTTGTTGTGTGTGTGTGTGTGTGTGTGGTGTGATGTGTGTGTGTGTGTGTGTGTGTTGTGTTTGTGTGTGTGTGTGTGTGTGTGTGTGTGTGTGTGTGTGCACGCACATACGTGTTTGTTTCCAAACACACTGAAACTATTCAAACTGTGCTACTAAGAAACAAAAAGGGCCATGGTCCAAAATGAGAGGTCTGTGCTTCACTATGAACACAGTAATACACACACATGTAGGGACACAGTGGATCACGCAGCGACATCCTCTGATCAGTGGTGGGAAAAGTACCCAATTGTCATGCTTGAGTAAAAGTAAAGATACCWTAATAGAAAATGACTCAAGTAAAAGTGAAAGTCACCCATTAAGATAGTACTTGAGTAAAAGTCTAAAAGTATTTGGTTTTAAATATAATTAAGTATCAAAAGTAAATGTAACTGGAAATATATACTTAAGTATCTAAAGTAAAAGTACAAGCATATCTCATTTCAAATTGCTTGTATTAAGCAAACCAGATGGCACAATTTTCTTGTTTTTTAAATGTATGGATAGCCAGGGGCACAATACAACGCTCAGACATAATTTCCAAACAAATAATTTTTGTTTAGTGAGTCCTCCAGATCTGAAGCAGTAGGGATGACCAGGGATGTTCTCTTGATAAGTGTGTGAAATGAACCTTTTACCTGTCCTGTTATTTTCTTTAAGGAATGTAGTGAAGTAAAAGCAAAAGTTGTCAAAAATATAAATAGCAAAGTACAGATACTTCCAAAAACTACTTAAATAGTACTTTTTACTTTTGAAGTATTTTTACTTAAGTACTTTACACCACTGGGACCCTGTTCTTAGCTTCTCAGGCCTCGCTCTCTCTCTCTCTCAATTCGTAACTCAATTCAYAATTGACCCAAACCCTGCTTCATTCCTTATGAATTGTCCTAGTTTTATTTGAGAGGAATCTGTGTGCCTGTGCGTGCATGGGCTTGTTTGTGTTACTTGCGTGCGTGTGTGTAGTCTGTTCATAATCGTCATCATGTCATCTGTGGATTCAGCTGTGGTACAGCTTTCTATTATCCATACCGTCACCCAGAATAAACCACAGGACCGATTATACATTCTCACTCCTTTACATTCAAAGGGCTTTATTGGCATGGGAAACATATGTTAATAACTTCTTTGGGGTAGGGGGCAGTATTTTCACGTCCGGATGAAAAGCATGCCCAGAGTAAACGGCCTGCTACAAAGACATAAAAGCTAGAATATGCATATTATTAGTAGATTTGGATTGAAAACACTCTGAAGTTTCTAAAACTGTTTGAATGATGTCTGTGAGTATAACAGAACTCATATGGCAGGCAAAAACCTGAGAAAAAAATCCAAGAAGGAAGTGGGAAATCTGAGGTTGGTCGATWTTCAACTCAGCTCCTATTGAAGATACAGTGGGATATTGGTAATGTTTCACTTCCTAAGGCTTCCACTAGATGTCAACAGTCTTTAGAATCTTGTCTGATGCTTCTACTGTGAAGTGGGGATGAAGGAGAGGGGATTGAGTAAGGTCTACCATGACCTGAACATGCGCTGAACATGCGCTGACCATGCGCGTTCATGTGAGAGCGAGTTTGTAAAGTGTACTGAACGCTAGAACAACAAGGAGGAATTTGGACATAAATTATGGACATTATCGAACAAAACAAACATTTATTGTGGAACTGGGATTCCTGGGAGTGCATTCTGATGAAGATCATCGAAGGTAAGTGAATGTTTATAATGTTATTTCTGACWTCTGTTGACTGCACAATATGGCGGATATATTTGTGTCTTGATTGGGCTCTGAGCGCCGACTCAGATCATTGCATGGTTTGCTTTTTCCGTAAAGCTTTTTTGAAATCTGACAACAGCATATGCATTATGAGGTGCATTAAAGTTCATGCATACCAGTTGTATCTTTTATCAATGGTTTATTATGAGTATTTCTGTAAATTGATGTGGCTCTCTGCAAAATCACCGGATGTTTTGGAACTACTGAACGTAACGCGCCAATGTAAACTCAGATTTTTGCATATAAATATGAACTTTACCGAACAAAACATACATGTATTATGTAACATGAAGTCCTATGAGTGTCATCTGATGAAGATCATCAAAGGTTAGTGATTAATTTTATCTATATTTCTGCTTTTTGTGAATCCTATCTTTGGCTGGAAAAATGGRTGTGTTATTCTGTGAATAGGCACTCACCTAACATAATCGTTTGGTTTGCTTTCGTCGTAAAGCCTTTTTGAATTCGGACACTGTGGCTGGATGTACAACAAGTGTATCTTTAAAATGGTGTAAAATWCATGTATGTTTGAGGAATATTAATTATGGGATTTCTGTTGTTTTGAATTTGGCGCCCTGCAGTTTCACTGGCTGTTGACGAGGTGAGACGCTACCGTCTCACCTACCCTAGAGAGGTTTTAACATTGTAAAGCAAGTGAAATAGATAATAAACAAAAGTGAAACAAATAATAAAAAATGTACAGTAAACATTACACTCACAAAAGTTCCAAAAGAATAACGACATTTCAAATGTGATATTATGTCTATATATAGTGTTGTAATGATGTGCAAATAGTTCAAGTACAAAAGGGAAAGTAAATAAACAAATATTTCTCTCTCTCCCTATCTCTTCCTCTCTCTCATGTCGATAAGCATTTGGCTGCATAACTGACATTGTGTTAATTTCTTCTATGTCTCCATAGCTCTGATAGCGATCGGTCAGTACAGCGGTACCATAGAGACAGTGGATGCAGGCTGGTGGAAAGAGATCACTGACCAGTGAGCTACACAGACCGCTAAGAGCAGCAAGTCACTACACTACCTATCAGCTTGCAATCCTTGAAAAAGCCAAACGCTTTAGAGTCCTCCATCTTCATCAATGAGGATTTCTCAGATGCAGTCCGTCAAAGAAGAAAGGAACTAATACCAGCTATGAAGGCTGCAAGAGAACGTGGTGGCATAGCATATCTGAGGTATGACAAACTGATTGTTCACCCTCCCTCCCAAGGAGTTAGGAGGAAGACACAGAACCCCCCCCGCCCCCCCACAAACACACACAGACTGAGTATCATATCTCTCTCTCAGATTCCAACTGCTGATTCATGTTTGGACATATAAATACTGTAAATCTACCAAAGAAAGGTCAGTTAATTGCTCACTTGAATATATGCAGTTTAAGGAACAAAATTCATGAAATATGCTGTTTTAGTGCAGTCAAACAATATTAATGTATTGGCAATATCAGAGACTCACCTGGACTCTTCTTTTGAGGAGGCTGAGATCTCTATATATGGATATAATTTGTTCAGGAGGGACAGAAATAGATATGGGGGTGGAGTTGCAGTTTACATCCTGAGTCATATTCCAGCAAAACAACGTAATGATTTAATGTTGACTGGATTAGAGGCTCTATGGGTACAGGTGCATTGACCACATTTGAAACCTATACTAGTTGGTTGCTGATATAGGCCACCTAGTGCTGGTATAAAATATCTTGAAGTAATTTTTGAAATGTTTGATAAGGTATCTGATGAAAATAGGGAAATATATTTTTGGGGAGATATGAATATATATTTTTTGGAATACCAACATTCCAATGAGAAAGACACTTATTTATGTTGCCAYTGTATGTAACCTGACCCAAGTTATGACATRACCAACSAGAACGTTCACTAYTWGGTCCGGTATRACATCATCAACTTGTATCGATCACATTTTWACRAACATGGCTGAACATTGTTCTAAAGCTGTATCAGTGGCACTAGGTTGCAGTGATCATAACTTTGTTGCACTCACTAGGAAAACTAAAATACCAAAGGCTGGCCCTAAAATAATCTACCGAAGGTCCAATCAGGACTCATTTGTGGATGAGATTACAGTTTTTTTCCAACGGCTTACACACAACATCTTTTCATGTCACACGATTTTTGAAACCTCTCACTCAAAGTGCAAAACTACACACCAAATATCCAAAACCATAACCTATTTCTCATTGTCAATTGACTCAGTGTCAATTGCATAAAACACTTTTTTCAAAACACTACACACAATTCTCTACCTAAAACACAAAAATCTAACAGGAAGTGACTTGCTTTCCTTTTCCAAACACAACCAATCAAAATGCTACACTTATTCACCAGGTCACACACACACTCCTCACATGTGCAAACACTAATAGCTTAACTGATCACTAACCAATCACTGCTTTACTGTAGTATAGGCCTATAAATAGGTCAAAGGTCAGATTACCTGTTTTGAACAATGGATGCCAACAATGGACAGAGAGCAAGAGGAGTAGGAGGGAGAGGAAGATGAAGAAGAGGACGAGGGGAAAGAAGAGAAGGAAGGAGAGCCATCTCTGATGAGATTAGGGCAACACTTGTTGATCATGTGATCAACCACGGTTMGACCATGAGAGAGGCTGGATTGAGAGTCCAGCCCAACTTGAGTCGATTTACAGTGGCGTCCATAATTCAAACCTTCAGAAATGAGAACAGGTATGCAACTATCTAATGACTATTTTAGCATTACAGTAATGTACTGTAAAATACGTATGACTGCATAGTATTGCATAAACATTTGTAACTCTAAGCCATCCATTTKCTGCACTGCATTGAATGAATGAGGTTGGTTATCATGCTGTACTACATTTTTTTGTACATTGTTTACAGTTCCTATGCTGAACACATACTGTGTTTGAATTCTGTATAGAGTGGAAAGGCAAAGACACCATGGAGGACGAGGACGCTTGTTTACAGATGTACAAGAGACTGCAATTATAAATATGGTTTTGGCCAACAATGCAATTAGGATTCGAGAGATAAGAGAGCATATCTTGAATAATGACACCATATTTAACAACATCAATGCTGTAAGCCTGTCGACCATACAACGCATCCTCCAWCGGCACCGAGTYACGATGAAACAACTTTACATGGTGCCATTTGAGAGAAACTCTGACAGAGTCAAGAATATGCGACATGACTTTGTAGAGGTACGTATGCAACACTACTTCCAGTACTTCAGACATACCATATTTACTCATCTGTATATCCTTTTGTCTGTTACAGAGAGTATTGGAGCTGGATGCCCATGTAATTCGCCATGAATTTATTMATGTGGATGAGGTTGGCTTCAACCTCACCAAAACKAGGCGCCMRGGAAGAAATGTAATAGGACAGAGGGCAATTACCAATGTCCCTGGACAGCGTGGGGGTAATATAACTATGTGTGCTGCCATCACTCAAAACGGGGTCCTCCATCACAATGCCACACTGGGTCCATACAACACCGGCCATATGCTCACTTTTCTGGATGCAATTTACACAATGCTTGTCCCTGATCCAGATCAGGAGCCTGCTAGATTTGTGGTTTTATGGGACAATTGTCACGCGGGACTAGGCGGGTGAGGAAGGAATCAAGCGCAGAGAGTTCTACAGGGAAGGTGCACTTTAATACGGCACACAAAWAACCATAAGCCCAAACACAGGGCGCGGTTAAATAAATTGGACCACCCAAAACACAGGGTGCAGGTCCAGAACATAAACACCTCTACCTTAACAACACACGTAACACAAAACAATCCCYCACAAAACAAGGGCGGGGACACATACTATAAATAAGGACGCTCATCAAACACATACAACAGGACACAGGTGAAACTAATAAGACACAACCAACAGACAACGAAAAGGGGATCGGTGGCGACTAGTAGGCCGGTGACGACGACCGCCGAGCACCGCCCGAACAGGCAGGGGAGCCAACTTCGGCGGAAGTCGTGACAACAATGTTAGTTTTCACTGGGCTGTTCTGGTCCAAAACTGGTTTGCCATCCATCCACAATTTGTAGTTGATTACCAACAACGACGAGACGGCCTACAGGGAGGAGGTGAGGGCCCACGGAGTGTGGTGTCAGGAAAATAACCTCACATTCAATGTCAACAAAACAAAYGAGATGATCGTGGACTTCAGGAAAGAGCAGAGGGAGCAGCTCCCTATCCACATCGACGGGACAGTAGTGGAGAAGGTGGAAAGTTTTAAGTGTCTCGGCGTACACATCACAGACAAACTGAAATGGTCCACCCACACAGACAGCGTGGTGAAGAACGCGCAGCAGCGCCTCTTCAACCGCAGGAAGCRGAAGAAATTTGGCTTGTCACCAAAAACACTCACAAACTTTTATAGATGCACAACCGAGAGCATCCTGTCGGGCTGTATCACCGCCTGATACGGCACCTGCTCCGCCCACAACTGTAAGGCTCTCCAGAGGGTAAGTGACGTTTGCACAACGCATCACCGGGTGCAAACTACCTGCCCTCCAGTACACCTACACCACCCGATGTCACAGGAAGGCCAAAAAGATCATCAAGGACAACAACCACCCGAGCCACTGCCTGTTCACCCCGCTATCCTCCAGGAGGCGAGGTCAGTACAGATGCATCAAAGCTGGGACCGAGAGACTGAAAAACAGCTTCTATCTCAAGGCCATCAGACTGTTAAACAGCCATCACTAACATTGAGTGGCTGCTGCCAACATACTGACTCATCTCTAGCAACTTTAATAATAAAAAATTGGATGTAGTAAATGTATCACTAGCCACTTTAACTTCTCTAGGATAGGGGGCAGCATTTTCACTTTGGATGAATAGCGTGCCCAGAGTGAACTGCCTCCTACTCTGTCCCTGATGCTAATATATGCAAAGTATTATTACTATTGGATAGAAAACACTCTGAAGTTTCTAAAACTGTTTGAATGATGTCTGTGAGTATAACAGAACTCATATGGCAGGCAAAAACCTGAGAATAAATCCAAACAGGAAGTGAGAATTCTGAGGCTGGTCAATTTTCAACTCATCACCTATTCAAATCCCAGTAAGATATGGATCTGTTTGKACTTCCCGTGCCTTCCACTAGATGTCAACAGTCTGTAGAACGTTGAATGAAGRGTCTACTGTGATGTGGGGCCGGATGGGAGCTGTTTCAGTCAGTGGTCTGGCAGAATGCCAGTTCCTGGTCATGTGCATTCCAAATGATATCGTCTTAGGTTCCATTACTTCTGTAGACACAAAGGAATTCTCCGGTTGGAACGTTATTGAATATTTATGATAAAAGCATCCTGAAGATTGATTCTCTACTTAGTTTGACCAGTTTATAACTTTTTGAAGTTTTCGTCCGACGTTCGCCTGGATCTGTGCGAGCGAATGGACATGTGTACTAAATGTGCTAGCAAAAGTAGCTACTTGGACATAAATAATMGACATTATCAACAAAAGAACAATTTATTGTGGAACTAGGATTCCTGGGAGTGCATTCTGATAAAGATCATCAAAGGTAAGGGCATATTTATGATGTAATTTCGTATTTCTTTTGACTCCAACATGGCGGTGAAATGTTGTTTATATCTGAGCGCCGTCTCAGATTATTGCATGGTGTGCTTTTTCCGTAAAGTTTTTTAGAAATCTGACACAGCGGTTGCATTAAGAACAAGTGTATCTTTAATTCTATGTAAAACATGTATCTTTCATCAAAGTTTATGATGAGTATTTCTGTTATTAGATGTGGCTCTATTTCTCCGGATATTTTGGAGGCATTTCTGAACATGGCGCCAATGTAAACTAAGATTTTGGGATATAAATATGCACATTATCGAACAAAACATACATGTATTGTGTAACATGATGTCCTATGAGTATCACCTGATGAAGATCATCAAAGGTTAGTGATTAATTATATCTCTATTTCTGCTTTTTGTGACTCCTATCTTTGGCTGGGAAAATGGCTGTGTTTTTCTGTGGCTATGTACTGACCTAACATAATCGTTTGGTGTGCTTTCGCCGTAAATCCTTTTTGAAATCAGACATGTTGGCTGGATTCACAACATGTGTAGCTATAATTTGGTGTCTTTCATGTGTGATTTCATGAAAGATGGATTTTTATAGTAATATATTTGAATTTGGCYCGCTGCATTTTTTCTGGCTTTTGGCCAAGTGGGACGTTAGCGTCCCACATATCCCAGAGAAGTTAAACAATGCCACTTTATGTAATGTTTACATACCCTACATTACTCATCTCATATGTATATACTGTACTCTATACCATCTACTGCATCTTGCCTATGCTGTTCGGCCATCGCTCATCCATATATTTTTATGTACTTATTCATTCCTTTACACTTGGATGTATAAGGTAGTTGTTGTGAAATTGTTAGATTACTTGTTAGATATTACTGCTGTGTGTGTGTAAAGGAAGGAAAGAGTAGTGTTCCAGCTCTACCCAAAATACTGTCACACACACACACGGGATGTGAGGCCATCAATGTCTAGGTCAGAGGATGACCAATTAAAAAGTGTCCAGGGGAGAGAGTGTGATGTCCATAAGCCACTGCCCCCTGTGCCCAGTGTGTGCTGGTGTATGAGGAAGGAAGAGGACATCAATGTAATGTCCCTTTGATATAATAATAAAGTGTAAATCCTATATCAGCGCTAAGAGATTTACATTGAGTGTACAAAACATTAGGAACACCTGTTATTTCCATGACATACATTGACCAGGTGAAAGCTATGATCTKTTATTGACGTCACTTGTTCAAAACACTTCAATTAGTGTATATGAAGGAGAGGAAACAGGTTAAATAAGGATTTTTAAGCATTGAGACAATTGAGACATGAGTTTTGGATGTGTGCCATTCAAAGGGTGAATGGGCAAGACACAATATTTAAGTAGCTTTGAACGGCTTATGGTAGTTGGTGCCAGGCGCACAGCTTTGTGTCAAGAACTGCAACGTTGCTGGGTTTCTCACACACAACAGTTTCCTGTGTGRATCACGAATGGTCCACKACTCAATGGACATCCAGCCAAGTTGACACAACTMTGGGAAGCWTTGGAGTTAACAAGGGCCAGTATCCCTGTGTAACGATTTCGACACATTGTTTAGTCCATGCCCCGATGAATTGAGGCTGTTCTAAGGAGAAAAAGGCGAGAGGTTTGCAACTCAATATTAGGAAGGTGTTCTTAATGTTTTTTAAACTCAGTGTAGCTCAGGACCTGAAGCAAGGATATACATYTTCTTGATACCATTTGAAAGGAAACACTTTGAAGTTTGTGGAAATGTTAAATCAGTGTAGGAGAATATAACACATTAGATCTGGTGAAAGATAATACAAAGAAAAAAACATGTGMTTTTTTTGTATTCTTTTTTTCCKATCTTTGTAATGCAAGAGAAAGGCCATAWTGTATWATTCCAGCKCKGGTACATTTCGATTTTGTCCACTAGATGGCAGCAGTGTATGTGCAAAGTTTTAGACTGATCCAATGAACCATGGCATATCTGTTCAAAATATTGTATCAAGACTGCCCAAATGTGCCTAATTGGTTTGTTAATACATTTTCAAGTTCCTAATTGTGCACTCTCCTCAAACAATAGCATGGTATTCTTTCACTGTAACAGCTACTGTAAATTGAACAGTGCAGTTAGATTAACAAGAATTTAAGCTTTCTGACCATATCAGATATGTCTATGTCCTGGGAAATGTTCATGTTACTTACAACCTCATGCTAATCACATTAGCCTACAATAGCTTAACCGTCCTGTGAGGGGGACACCGATCCTGTAGAGGTTAAACAATTTGCATAATATAGAACTAGGGATTGAACCTATGCTGTAAGGGCATACATGTATCTATGTGTAATAAAGATGAATATGTATGTAATACATGTATAGAGGACTATGATGGGCATTAGGGAGCGCTCACTGATGAAGTGGTCCATGTTAACATCATTATATAGGATAGGGTCTACATGGATCATATTTATCTCTGTGTAATTATGGGTAACGTACATCACAGCACATGTGATCAATTTGTCTCTATGATCATTTAGCTGGACCCTCTCCTCCTGTGACTTTACAATCAATATTTATAGCCACACACACACACACACACACACACACACACACACACACACACACACACACACACACACACACACACACACACACACACACACAAAGGATTGCAACTTTTACTGTAAATAACTACATTAAACAATAAGGTTACTGTATCTCAATGACCAGGGAAATGTAATTGATACTTATTTTTCTGGTCTGTAGGAAATATAAATAAATATATTTATTTGGAGTGCGTACGCTAGGAGTGAGGACTCTGGAGTTAATTCCACTAAGTGGAGCAGTAATTTGCAGTATAAGAAATGTATTAGTGATTCAATGGGCCGTGAACAGTGGAAGCCCAGACGAAGATGCTTTCTTGGAGAGGTAGAGACGTGTTCGGTCTCCAAGGTCATAGAGTGCAAGGCCATACAGGAAGAAGACTCTCTTTGTTTTGGAGCTGTTCTTAGTCTCTGTGCCCTGAAAGCATGTTTAGCATTGCAAATGAAGCCAGTAGATTGGGCAGTTTGTAGAGGCATGGGGATTAGGCTAGTCAAGCCCTTGGCTGTAATTGTGCCTAACGTCAGTTTGTTTGGTGAGTCTATGGAGAGGAGAGCTACTGATTATCAAGTCACATACAGAGAGATAGAGGAGGAGCAATCAACTGTATATGAATGATAAACAGGAAATAGAGATTGGTTTTATGTTGACGTCACTGTGGGACAGAGAGGGGGRGTGTCACGCCCTGACCTCAGAGATCCTTTTTATGTCTCTATTTTGGTTTGGTCAGGGCGTGAGTTGGGGTGGGTATTTTATGTTCTATGTTGTGTATTTCTTTGTGTTTGGCCGGGTGTGGATCTCAATCAGAGGCAGCTGTCTATCGTTGTCTCTGATTGAGAACCATACTTAGGTAGCCCTTTTTTCCACCTGTCTTTGTGGGAAGTTGACTTTGTTTAGGGCACATATCTTTAGCTTCACGGTTTGTTTTTGTAGTGTTTTATCGTTTTGTTCGGCGTCATTTTTATTAAATAAAAGAAAATGTACGCTCAACACGCTGCACCTTGGTCCTCTTCTTTTAACGGCCGTGACAGGGCGTTTATTCTCCCCATGTAGCCCCCTAGGGCAGGTGTGGCCATGCCCTCCATTCACCCTGCCCTTCCTACTCCCTTATCCCTCTACCCATGTTCCCATCATCTCCGCCTTGGGCTTGCCTGATCCCTCTCTCATTCTTTTCACCATTCGCCCGGCTACCCAGTCTCCTTTCTTCCGGCCAAATGCTACGTCACGCCATGGACGTTAGTTTCTTATTCCCCAATGAGTCTGGATCTGAGTACCTCCACCATGATTTCGAGAACGCAGAACCTAATGAGCAGGTGCAGAAACCGATGTGTTGGGCCAGAGCCAGAACACACGTGGGTAAAGCGATGTTTTGAAAATTCGTCATTGGCTTTGATACTCTGATTAGTTAGAGATGATCCAATCACTGATGACTTTGTTTTGTACAACACCCCTCCTTTTGACGTCACCACAAATGACTTCAACAATGGCAGTCTCAGACTGAAGTATGCAGCGAWCATACAGCAARGGAAGAATTCAGTTTGAGTCATCAGGCAATTTCACCATCTCTCCCTTCATCCCATAGACTACCCCTTGACCACTCTCGCCTAAATGTCTCCATCACATCTCCTTTATCCCTCCATCCCTCCCTCACCAGCACAGTGCTATTTCTCATCCCTCTCCTCATTCCTCTCCCCGTCCCTCTATCTCCAAGGACTTAGATATCCATGTATAAAGTCCTCCTCATTCCTCTCAATTCAATTCAATTCAAGGGGCTTATTGGCATGGGAAACATGTGTTAAATTGCCAAAGCAAGTGAGGTAGATAATATACAAAAGTGAAATAAACAATAAAAATTAACAGTAAACATTACACATACAGAAGTTTCAAAACAATAAAGACATTACAAATGTCATATATATATATACAGTGTGTTGTAACACTGTATATAAACCTCTCCCCGTCCCTCTATCTCTAAGACTAGATATCCATGTATAAAGTCCTCCTCATTCCCCTCTCCGTCCCTCTATCTCCAAGACTAGATATCCATATGTAAAGTCCTCTACAGCAGTGTAAGGTCAGCGTGAGAGCTTTAGTGACCTCATCATGGTAAACACATGATCTCTGGGCTGCTTAGTTAGGGACAGGCAGTGCCATATTTATATTCAGATATTTTATTTTATATACTGTATATTCTAAATATATGACTCTGGGGCCAGGGATTCTTATATAGTCTCTCTGCCATGACGACTCAGTTCAATTTCCTATGACATTACCTCAGTTGAGGCACGGGGCTCTCAGAGGGCTGTTCACTCAGTGTGATAATCTTATATTGTACTGTACTGTATTCGTTCGGGACCAAGTGTAAATAAGCAGTCTGTTGAGAGCCAATGTCTCATCTGGAGGAGTTTATTAGAGTCTCTTCATTGTGTAGGTTGGAGTCCTTCTGCTCCACTAGGCTTGTAGTCTGCTGTCAGGCTCCTGTAGTCTGTTGTCAGGCTGCTGTAGTCTGTTGTCAGGCCTGCTTTGTCAGGCTGCTGTAGTCCTGGTGTCTGCTGGCTGTAGTCTGTTGTCAGGCTGCTGTAGTCTGGTGGTCCAGGCTGCTGTAGTCTGGTGTCAGGCCTGCTGTAGTCTGGTGGTCAGGCTGCTGTAGGCTGCTGTAGTCTGGGTGTCAGTCTGCTGTAGTCTGTTCTGCAGGCTGCTGTAGGCTGCTGCTTTAGTCTGGTGTCAGGCTGCTGTAGTCTGTTGTCAGGCTTGCTGTAGTCTGTTGTCATGGCTGCTTCTAGTCTGGTTGTCGAGCTGCTGTAGTCTGGTGTCAGGCTGCTGTAGTCTGGTTCAGCTGCTGTAGTCTGGTGGTCAGGCTGCGTCGTAGTGCTGATGTTGGATGTCGGTGCTTTGGTCGTAGCTGCTGGATGGTGCTCGGGTGGCTTGCTGTAGTCAAATGCGATTTTTGAGTGTGCCACATGCTGCCGAAACTCTAAGGTGTACAGGCTGCTGTACGGTCCTGTTGTCAGGGGGTCAGGCGCTGTAGTCGGTGTCAGGCTGCTGGTCATGTCCTGGTTGTCGTATGTGCATCTGGTGCTGTAGTCCTGGTGTTCAGGATTTTTACTTGTGGGGTTGGCTCCTGCTGGTACCGTGTCTGCTTGTCAGGGGTTGTCTGCTGTACAGGCTGCTTGTAGTCTGGTGTCTAGGGTGTGCTGCTTGTAGTCTGGTGGTTCGTAGGGGGCTTTGTTGGTGGGCTGCCGCAGACTTAGTGTCTGCTTGTAGGCTGCTGTAAGGTTCGGTGGTCCTCAAGGCGGCCTGCTGTAGTCAAAGAAATCAAATCACAATTTTTATTTGTCACGTAAATGCGCGCAAACCGAAAACACCAACAGCGTGGTACATGAACACAGAAAGAAATAAGAAAGGAAAATAGACATCAAAGACAG
>NC_036872.1:32802090-32819503 GCF_002910315.2 Salvelinus sp. IW2-2015 | reverse complement strand
CACAGGGAGAAAGAACTAGATATTCATATCTTTTCACAGCTGCTAGTCTCTGGAGGCTGCGCTGAAAACACTCTACTCAGATCTGCCAGCGTCCGCCAGCAGCACGCGTTGCTTTTCTCTCAGGAGTCTAGTCCTCCACCAGCCAAAGCCTTTGTTCGCATTGTAGAAACACGACTAAACCCACAATTGGGCCTCTTAAGTGTCAGTCGTCGCTGAGGATGCGTTCTCCTGTCGGCTGTTGTCAGAGCCGTGATCCAACTTATAACAGTGGTGCAACCCTATGTTTATAGTACGACGGCATCTCTAGCGAGCACACACCACTGCTGCTCCAGCAACGATCACACCGGCCGTTAGCCCTCTGGAGTTTTCAAAGACAACCACAGCATCTAACGAGCAGCGACTCGAGTCGCCGCACGAGACGAAGGTCCGAACCACGAAGCACACACAAGCACAAACACAGAGTCTAGTCATGGAGACGATCACGACAGAGGCAGTACCACATGTACCGACAACCGGAGCCAACCATTGTGCATGAAACGACCCACACTGACCTAAACCAAATTCCACCACCAAAGCTGACTAACGCCACACGAGCCCGGACGACGCACAACACTGTAAGCGACGTAGCACTCATACGAGCGCAAAAGACAGGCATGTCTCTAAGCTACATTCTGGGCATGCATATACTAACTAAACTTACGGTCTACTACTACACAATTAGACTCATCACATGCACCTGCGGTTGCCCGCCGAACACCAACAAAATTCCTAACAATAGCAGAGGAATATGGAGGCGTTAACTGTATCTCCAATGGACCAGCGAGTAAGCTGAGCTAGTACATCTGCAAATTACTTATTTTTCTGGTCTGTAGGTATGCGTGTACAGAAGGAAGTTAATATTAAGGCGTAGTGGTGTTATGTAAGTATAGGGAAAGTAGTGAAGGGCGCTCAGTCGTGGAATGCATAGGAGTGGTGAGTGGACTACTGGAGTTAATTCCACTACAAGTGGAGCAGTAATTGTCGTGAAGCCGGGTACTCTAGAGCATAGAGATTTTTGTTTCTTATATATATATTATCACGATAGCGATACTGCCATTTACACTCATTATCGACACGTGACTACCACATAGCCTGGCCGCGAGAGTTGGACTATCGAGGCTCTATTAGAACCACAAGGGAATATGAGAGTTCTGTGCGTATATTCCACTGTTATGTTTTACGACAGAAGAGTTTCAACATTTGTGCTAAGATTGATATAACGCGTGGATCAATTGTCTTATTTTTATTTAAAAAGTGGTAGGCTCCTACTCAATAGCGGTTTCGATAGCGAGTGGTGAGTCTTGCAAATATAGAGGTCTCTAAAACTTCTATATCAGGCGGAAGTGTGACAGGCGGGCAGTCACTCTCGTGTGTGTTTTGCGAAGTAATTGGGCAATAAGTATCTGGTTGCCCATTTCAAACGACCTCTTACTCAATTCTTGTCTTGCGGTGCCCTACAACTCATGCACATAATTATTATCACTTTGGATAGAAAACCACTCTCTAGTTTTTAATCGCGATTGTGATTATTTCTCTTGGAGTTTATTGAAAGACAGAAACTTAGTGTGCTAGAGCAAGTTGACCCGACCATCCGTTACCAAGGAAATGAGATATATTGTGTGAGACAAGATTCGAGTAGAGGGCTCTCTGATTTCAAAAGGCGGTGTGCACCATAGATAGGATGCGTGCATGAGTTTCGTTTATTGCATAATGCTCACATTGCATGTCCTATCAGCCTATCCTCCTTGTGAGTGTGTCAAGAGAACACTAAAGTCGAGTCAGTGTAAGTAAAATGAGTTTAGTGATTATGGCTTTGGATCTGAGGTAGGAATTAAATCCTCTTGGATGACGTGTTCGCATTCTTGTTGTTTTCGAGTATAAGCGCGGGAAAGGCAGATGAAGACCTGGAGGGCTAATCGCGCTGCTATTCTGGTGAAACTTGCTAGATGTATAAGTCAGCGCAAATACTTACTACTGCCAGGGCTTTTAGATTTTATTTGAATTATAAGTGTTACCAGGAGAGCAATAAATCATTCGAGTAAAGATAATGCGGTTTGTTTTCAATATAATGGTGATTATTGAATAATAGACAATTTGATTGAAAATTTAAATTCCGAGGGAACGTTGAGAGCGTAGTTGCTGTTTTGTTTGAGATCTTGTTCTATTGAAATGAGGTGGTGAGCTCGCGGGCACCAGTACTGTAGCGTGGTGCCAGTGAGCTCATGAGAGGGCGGCGTGTCACGCCCTGGACCTCAGAGATCGCGTTTTTTATCGTTCCTATTTTGGGTCTTGTAAATTGCATAGAGCAGGAAGAGACGGGTAGTTGCGTTCTGGATGGAATGCCAATACAATTTTAAGGACTATGTGTGGCTTTATGCTGTGGTGACAGAGTAGGATATTCTCCCTTTTTGTGGTTGGCCGGGGTGTGCGAATCTCCAATCAGATGGCATGTCTATCGCTTTGTCCTGACTTCGAGACAACACATACTTAGGTAGCCCTTTTTTCCACCTGTCTTGTTTGGTGAAGTTGACTTTGTTTTAGGGCACATAGTCTTTAGCTTCACGGTTTGTTTTGTATGTGTTTTATCGTTTTGTTCGGCGTCATTTTTATTAAATAAAGAAAATGTACGCTCAACCACGCTGCACCTTGGTCCTCTTCTTTTAACGGCCGTGACAGGGCGTTTATTCTCTCCCATGATCCACTAGGGCAAGGTGGCCATGCCCTCCATTCACCCTGCCTTCCTACTCCCTTATCCCTCTACCCATGTTTCCCATCATCTCCGCCTTGGGGCTTGCCTGATCCCTCTCTCATTCTTTTCACCATTCGCCCGGCTACCCAGTCTCCTTTCTCCGGCCAAAATGCTACGTCACGCCCATGGACGTTAGTTTCTTATTCCCCAATGAGTCTGGATCTGAGTACCTCCACCATGATTTCGAGAACGCAGACCTAATGTAGCAGGTGCAGAAACCGATGTGTTGGCCAGAGCCCAACACAACGTGGGTAAAGCGATGTTTGAAAATTCGTCATTGGCTTTGATACTCTGATTAGTTAGAGATTATCCAATCACTGATGACTTTGTTTTGTACAACACCCCTCCTTTTGACTGCACCACAAATGACTTCAACAATGGCAGTCTCAGACTGAAGTATGCAGCGAACAATACAGCAACGGAAGAATTCAGTTTGAGTCATCAGGCAATTTCACCATCTCTCCCTTCATCCCATAGACTACCCCTTGACCACTCTCGCCTAAATTTTCTCCATCACATCTCCTTTATCCCTCCATCCCTCCCTCACCAGCACAGTGCTATTTCTCATCCCTCTCCTCATTCCTCTCCCCGTCCCTCTAATCTCCAAGACTAGATATCCATGTATAAAGTCCTCCTCATTCCTCTCAATTCAATTCAATTCAAGGGGCTTATTGGCATGGGAAACATGTGTTAACATTGCCAAAGCAAGTGAGGTAGATAATATACAAAAGTGAAATAAACAATAAAAATTAACAGTAAACATTACACAATACAGAAGTTTCAAAACAATAAAGACATTACAAATGTCATATTATATTATATCACAGTGTTTGTAAACACTGTATATAAACCTCTCCCCGTCCCTCTATCTCTAAGACTAGATATCCATGTATAAAGTCCTCCTCATTCCTCTCCGTCCCTCTATCTCCAAGACTAGATATCCATATGTAAAGTCCTCTACAGCAGTGTAAGGTCAGCGGTGAGAGCTTTAGTGACCTCATCATGGTAAACACATGATCTCTGGGCTGCTTAGTTAGGGACAGGCAGTGCCACGTATTTATATTCAGATATTTTATTTTTTATACTGTATATTCTAAATATATGACTCTGGGCAGGGATTCTTATATAGTCTCTCTGCCATGACGACTCAGTTCAATTCCTATGACATTACCTCAGTTGAGCACGGGGCTTCAGAGGGCGTTTCACTCAGTGTGATAATCTATATTGTACTGTACTGTATTCGTTCGGGACAAGTGTAAATAAGCAGTCTGTTGAGAGCCAATGTCTCATCTGGAGGAGTTTATTAGAGTCTCTTCATTGTGTAGGTTGGATCCTTCTGCTCACTAGGCTTGTAGTCTGCTGTCAGGCTCCTGTAGGTCTGTTGTCAGGCTGCTGTAGTCTGTTGTCAGGCCTGCTGTCAGGCTGCTGTATCGGTGATCTGCTGCTTGTCTGTAGGTCTGGTGTCTGTGTGCTGCTGTAGTCTGTTGTCAGGCTGCTGTAGTCTGGTGTTCAGGCTGCTGTGCTGCTGTAGTCTGGTGTCAGGCCGTGCTTGAGTCTGGTTGTCAGGCTGCTGTAGGCTGCTTTAGTCTGGTGTCAGGCTGCTGTAGTCTGTTGTCAGTGCTGTGTGTTAGTCTGTTGTCAGGCTGCTTAGTCTGGTGTCAGGCTGCTGTAGTCTGGTGTCAGGCTGCTGTTAGTCTGGTGGTCAGGCTGCCTGTTAGTCTGGTGTCTGGTCAGGCTGCTTAGGTGTGCGTAGTCTGGTGTCAGGCTGCTTGTTCAGCTGCGGTGTCAGGCTGCTGTAGTCTGGTGTCAGGCTTGCTGTAGTCTTGGTGTCAGGCTGCTGTAGTCTGGTGTCAAGGCTGCTGTAGTCTTTTCAGGCTGCGTAGCTGTGTCAGGCTGCTGTAGTCTGTTGTCAGGCTGCTGTTTTTTTTTTGTGTTTTTTTTGTAGGCTGCTGTAGTCTGGTGTCAGGCTGCTGTAGTCTGGTCAGAGCTGCTGTAGGCTGCTGTAGTCTGGTGTCAGGCTGCTGTAGTCAAAATCAAATCACATTTTATTTGTCACATGCGCCGAAAACAACAGGTGTACACCTCACAGTAAATGCTTATTTACATGCCCTTAACCAACAATGCCGCTTTAAGAAAATCCCTTGATAAAGCAAGAGATAAGAAATTAAAACGAATATGAAGAGCGCAGTAAATAACAATAGCGGGGCATATACAGGGGGTACCGGTACAGAGTCAGGGGTGCTAGTCGTGGTGTCAGGTGCTGCTGTAGTCTGGCGTCAGGCTGCTGTATCTGTTGTCAGGCTGCTGTAGTCTGTGTCAGGTGCTGCTAGTCGGCTGCTGTAGTCTGGTGTTAGGCTGCTGTACTCTGCTGTCAGGCTCCATCTCAAATGGCACCCTATTCCCTTAATAGAAGCACTATTTTAGACCAAGGCCCATAGGGCTCGAGTGTATAAAGCAGTGCACTATATAAGAAATAGTAAGTGCCATTTGGAATGCAGGCGCTGTCTCTCTTACACAAATCCACCAGCCTTCAATGTTGACAAAAAACCTCTGAACACGCGAAGGACTTGGCAGGGCCACTTTGGTCTCGTGTGGATGTTTGAAGTGTCAGAATGGAACACTTCCAGCCTCTCACGACTTGGACCATCCTAGAAACCCCTCCACCCCCCCCATTTCCCTCCACAACTGTGACCGCCTATTATCCCCCCCAGATTCCCGTCTCACAATGTGGACCAGTCCTATTATCCCCCCCAGATTCTCTCACAAGTGGACCAGTCCTAGAACCCCCTCCCCCCCCTGTTTCCTCTCACAAATGTGGGACCAGTCACTATTATCCCCCCAGATTCCTACTCTACAATGTGGACCAGTCCTGAGACTCCTCTCCCCCCCATTTTCTCTCACAATGTGGACCAGTCCCTGATTATCCCCCCCGAGACCTTCCTCTCACAATGTGGACCAGTCCTAGAACCCCTCCTCCCCCTTAGGCTTCTCATTATGTGTACTAGATACTAAACCCCCTCCCCCCAGCCTCTCACGGATGTTGGACCAAGTCCTAGAACCCTCCTCCCCTTCAGCCTTCTCACGAGTGTGGACCAGCTCCTAGAACCCCTCCACCCCCCAGCCGTGCTTCACGATGTGGACCAGTGCTTAGAACCCCTCGCCCCTCCAAAGCCTCTCATGATGTGAACCAGTCCTAGAACCCCTCCACCCCCCCGTAGCCTCTCACAATGTGGACCAGTCCTAGAACCCCTACACCCCCCCTTAGCCTCTCACAATGTGGACCAGTCCTTGATCCCAGAATGTGTAGAATTCACTTTTAACTGGGACCATATGGTGCTGGTGGTGTGAAGGATAAATTTCCACCATTACACTTTATATAAACACACTTCCTCACTCGATGGGATTTATAGTCTGGGAGCTGGTGAGATGGATCAGCTCTGCTATGATCTGGGTTTAGTTTGGGGGAAAAGTTGACTTTCACCGAAATTAACATTCTAGCTTGTTTTCACTCAAAGTTGATTCAAATTGCGACCTAGATTTATATAGGCCTTTGTGAAAATGTAATATACTCTGTGTGAATGGCTCTGTCTGTCTGTCCTTCTCTGTGTCTCCCGTTGTGTCTTGTCTGGTGCGTGTATGTTTGATTGTGTACTTCAAAATGGATGTGTTGAGTTACTGTCCCTCAGTGGAATTTGTGCTATTTGCTGTTAACACAGTTTAGAATGGGGCATTGAGATCAAACCCCCCTAGGGTCTGGGGAATGGCGCGCTCCGCCTGCCTCCACTCATTACCCCGGTGCCCTAAGGGCCAAAGCACCACGGCCTGACAGGGAGAGAAAGAATGCTATTGATCCAGACTCACCCAAAATAATCAAATCAATTCATTTTGTCCTCTTTTAGCTCTGTCTGGCTGCCAGGCTTTGATGTAGGGAGCTGAAAGACCCGTGGAGAAGTCTCTTCCTTTTATCTTCATAGAAACTGATCCATTTTAGCCACAAGTAGCCCATATGTCAGAGCATGCTCCTCAGAACAGCAGGCTCTTCACATGGCCTCTCAGTCCTCACTGGAATGGCATCTCRCTCTCTGTCTCAACACTATCTATATCCTATTCCACTTTTAAAATTTACAATATTCCACTTTTCTGAAGGACAATGCCTAAGCTAGACGATTATCGAAAACATTCTTAACTGCCCTTGTGTATTTTGCGGTTGAGTAACACATATAGCCTGTGATGTTTTAATGGAGGTTTTAAAGCAACATTGCTAGGTCGGTCTCTTTTAGCAATAACATTTACAACTGCTTTGTCTGGCTGCCATATTTAAAACAGGCGGTCAGTGTGAATTGATTGGTGATGTGATGCTGTTGTTTTGATGCTGTCGTGGTGTGTTGATATACCCAGGCCTCCACACGCTTCTCCATCGCAGGCGTGACGTTACCCGGCAGCCCTACTGTCACAGCCAACCACACAACACACACAACACACACACACACACACCACACACACACACACACACACACACACACACACACACACACACACACACACACACACACACACACACGCACACACACACACACCACAACACACACACACACATCTAAACACAACATCCGTAGTTCTCAGGGTTACTACTAACATGTTCTGCATTAGAAAAGTGATGAATCTTCATAATGAAACAACAGTATACCCTTAAAGCTTACATTAAGGAGTACGTTGCTTGTGCTTCAACGCCCCATGAAACTCATATTAACTGTGATTAACCATGAAGCACAGCTAAGGCCAAAGGCTGTTTCCCAAATTGCACCCTATTTACTAAATAGTGTGCTACTTTAACCAGAGCCCTATAGTCAAATGTAGTGTACTTTATAGGGACAACGGGGTGCCATTTGGGGGCATCTTCCTAATGTTCCTGACCAACCGTTACAGTAGGTCTGGAAAAGTCAGTATGGTGTGCTGAAGATGGAGTTACTTCCTGAATCGGGAATCTAATGGCCAATTACTATGTAATGACTAGTGACGGGGGTGAAAAAATCATACAGTGACATATTGATATAATTTTTTATGATACGTGTCGTATCATTTTTGAAAAACTACTAGTATATTTTTCTTCATTAAAACAGGGTGCGAGTTGATTTCACAGAAAACCAAACACACCTCACCACACACACACACACACACACACACACACACACACACACACACAACACACGCAACATTCCACCAAACAGACACACACACCACACACACACACATCCTACGACACACACACAACACACACAACAGCACGCCGTTTACAACTATATGATTCGGGGATTACCCATCCATGGGTTTTTGAGTGTTCCTAAATGAGAATGTTTAATTACATGCTTGTTTCACGGTTTACTTGATTTCTCCTTTTCTTTCCTCTGTTCTGATCTCTGTCCAGTCTCTTCACTGTCCTCTCATCTCCTTGTTCCCAGCTCCTCTCCTGTTCCTCTTCCTCTTTCATCCTTCCTAGTCCTCACTGATTCTTCCTGTCCAAGTCCTCTCCTGTCCTGTCCTTCCTCTCATCTCCTGTTTCCTTCTCCTCTCCTCTCCTCTCCTCAGTCCTCTCCTCTTCCTCTCCTCTTCTCTCCTCTCTCTCTCCTCTCCTCTCCCTCGTCCTCTCCTCTTCCTCTCCTCTCCTCTCCTCTCCTCTCCTCTCCTTCTCCTCTCCTCTCCTCTCCTCTCCTCTTCCTGGTCCTTGTCCTGTCCTGTTCCTGTCCTGGTCCTCTCCTCTCCTCTTCCTGTCCTGTCCCTGTCTCTCCTTCTCATATCCTGTCCCATCCTCTCAATCTCCTGTTCCTCTCCTGTCCTTCCTCTCCTCTCCCTCGCCTGTCTCTCCTCTCAGTTCTCTCTCATTCGCTTAAGTTAGAGTGAAACAAATATGGTACACTCCCTGAATGAGCGTGACACCAGCCGGACAGGTGAAAAATGAAGACATTTTGGGAATCCTACAAGAACACTAGGATCGCAAAGCATAATGAGATATAAATGGGAGAGAGAGCGACGTGGAAGAGAGAGACGTGAGAGAGAGTGTGAGCAGAAATGTAGGGAGAGAGGGAGTAGAGAGAGGATGAGAGAGAGAGAGAGGAGAGAGAGAGAGAGAGAGAGAGAGAGAGAAGAGAGAAGAGAAGGAGAGAGAGAGAGAGAAGGAGAACGAGAGACAGGCAGATTGACAGTGTTATCCCACACACGAGGCACCCAAGACCTTGTTTAAGAACCACAGGACATCGAAATAATCACCAATATGGGCTGTTTGCGACTGATGCGGATACCTCTGTTATGTTACACAGAAAGACATTCAGAGCATATTTTGGATTGCAGACACAAGCACTACAGTAAATTGTTGAGACTTGAGACTGGGCTTCGAGAAAAGCTAATACACATTTCGTGTAAAGTTTTCAATAATTTTCAGAAAAGGGCTTTTTTGAGCATCCAACACGGCCTAGTTGGGCCCAGTTCTTGTTATTCCATACAGCAGACTTCAAGCCTATTGGACGCGTTCTTGTTATTCTAGACGAGAGCTTCAATGCCTACTTATAAGCAGTTTCTTGTATTCCATAACAGAGCTTGTCAATGATAAAGAGAATAAGATACATGGACATCGTCTATGGTTTGTGAAAAGAATGACAACTTTCGCCTACCAGACCAATTGCGAATACATCTACACTACTATACTGTCCTGGAAATTTTGTATGTTTTATTTTCTTAGGTCTAAATAGTCAGAGCTAATTAGTAACATTACTTGAACATTATTTCGTCCTCCTCGCCATGCCTGCATACATTGGTCTCTCGTAATTCTCTAAGCTTTGGGTTTTAGGCTTGAAGTTGAAGGATTTACGAAGGATGGGGTCATTTGCTGTGTGTGGTCAGCTGGTGCTAATCTTAACAATACTCAATCCCGCTGTATTGTAAGTATGGGGTATTATCGGCAGTCTTAATGAAATCCCCCTCATCTCTTCATCTTATTTTTAAAGGGTCAGTAGCGAAAGAAAGTGACGGGAGAAGCATGAATGGAGAGAAGGGTAAAAGAGTGAAAACAGACACAGTCCACTTAACAATGTAGAAAGGAATCTCAGTTGTGCCCTTCAGAGGAGAAAGTAGTGTAGACCAAAGACAACTCCGCTGTTTTCTCCTTTATCTCTCTCCTATCTCTCTCTCTCTCGTCTCTCGCTCTCGCTCTCTCCGTCTCCCTCTCCCGCCTGTCTCCCCTCCCTCTCCTCCCGCCTTCTTCCTCTCGCTTCTCTCACCCTCCCCTCCTATTCCTCCCTCCCCTCTCCCTCTCTCGCGGCTCTCTGCGCCTCTCACTCTCTCCCTCCCTCGTCTCCTCGTCGCTTCTTACCTCCTCTCCGACTCTCGGCTCTCTCCCTCCCACTTACGCCCTCTCGCTTCTCTTCACCTCTCGCTCTCTGCGAATGGTTCCTCTAATCATCCTCTCTTGCGCTCCTCTCACGCTCTTCCTGGCTCTCTCTCTCTCTCTCGCCCATTGCTCTAGCTTCTATTGCAGTCTTCGCTCTCTTTCTTCTCGCTCTCATCGCTCTCTTATTAGGCCAAGGCAAGCAAGTTTAGTGTACCCATTGAGTGTAGAATTAAGGTTGGAGTTTGTTTCAATCCTGCCCACAGCTGGCAGCAACACAAGTAAATCATGCAATTCTGAAGCACAGCTGACACGACTGGATCATAACGCCCATGGGTAAATTTAACTTTGGATATCTCCTATGGGGCTGGTTAAGGACCAATAGCTGTAATTACACAATGTAAGCGTGGGACAATATGTAAAAAGTCTAATATCTAAATTTCAATTGACTTAAAAACCTCAAACTCAACTATAAATTGTAGAAATGTATCTTGTATACAAAATTTGAAAGCATTTAATGAGCCGTAAAAGGTGAGCCAGAGCATGAAAAATATTGTCCATAATTTACATGGTGTAACTCATTGACAAGCCCAAACTAGCACCCTGGAGATAGGCTATTCCAAAGCCAAATCAATTTTTGCCCGTTGTAAGCTAATTGACGAAATAATTGTATAACTCTTCCCACCTGCGAACACCACACTAAAGACGCCCACATAAACCCCGGAAATCAAAACACATGTCATGGCGGTTTCTTAATGTCATAGCGCTTTCTTAATGAACCAAATCTAAAGCCTTAAAGAGACGGGTCCTTTAAAGGTACAGGTCGGGGCTTCCTTTGTTGATTCTTGGGCACTGGGGCAGTTAAAGGGGCCGTGTGCTGGGCTACGTGTAACTCCAACATAATAGCCCTTGTGTCACTTTGCTTATGGAATTCCTCATGTCCCTGATCTGTTCCTGCTAGCTTCCGGAGCTTTGTGTGTCCGTGCATGTGTGTGTGTCGTGTGATTGTGTGTGTGTGTCGAGCATGTGAGTGTGTGATGTGTGTGTGTGTGTTGTGAGTGTGTGGTGATGTGTTGTGTGTGTGTGTGTGTGTGTGTGTGTGTGTGTGTGTGTGTGTGTGTGTGTGTGTAGTGTGTGTGTGTGGGTGTCTCTCTGTGTGCGTGTGTCAGTGTGTGTGTGTCCGTGTGATTGTGTCCCCTTGTCAAATCAAATCAAATGTCATTGGTCACGTACACGTGTTTAAGCAATGTTATTGCGGTTGTAGCGAAAATGCTTGTGCATCTAGCTCCGACAGATACAGTAATATCTAACAGTTTCACAACATATACCCAAAATACAACTTAAATATAAGTAAGAAAATGTACTAAGCAATATACATATACATATATGTCAGAGGGCATTGGACTATAAGATTACAGTGGCATAGTATAGAATACAATATATAGATATGAGATGGTTGAATCAATGTGTAGATAAAAAAAACTATTAAAGTGACTAAGACACCATAGAATAAGATCATATAGATACAGTTATATACATATGAGATGAGTAATGCCAAGATACGGAGACATTATTAAAGTGGCTAGTGATACATCCTAAAAGTGGCCACGTGATTCCTAATCTACATCTATAGGCAGCAGCCTCTGATGTGCTGGAACGGCTGTTAACACTCAGTGGTGTAGTATAGATACAATACAGTATATCACATATGAAATGGTGATGCAATATGTAAGCCACAATTAAAAGGACTAAGATACCATAGAGTAGTTGTGAGTGCAGTTTATACATATGAGATGAGTATGCTAGATATGGAAACATTATTAAAGTGGTGTTCGTTCCTGACCTTATTTCCTTTGTTTTGTCTTTGTTTAGTTGGTCAGGACGTGAGCTGGGGTGGGTATCATTCTATTTGTGTTTCTATTTGGTTATTTTCAATTAGACCTGATATGGTTCTCAATCAGGGCAGGTTTTTTACGTTTCCTGCTGATTGAGAAACCAATATTAAGGTAGGCTTTTCTCACTGTTTGTTTGTGGGTGATTGTTCCTGTGTCAGGTTTTGTTGGCCACACGGGACTGTTTTCGTTCGTTTCGTTCATTTCATTCGTGTGTTCCTTCCTGTCGGCGTTCATGTTATATGTTCAGGTCTGTTTAACGTCGTTTATTGTTTTGTTAGTTTGTTTTAAGATTTTTCCATCTTCGTCTTTCTTAAATAACAAATATGTATTCAAACCCACGCTGCGTTTTGGTCCGATCCATGCTCCTCTTCAGACGAGGAGAGAAAATGACCGTTAACAAGTGGCTAGTGATACATTCCTAAAAGTGGCCAGTGATTCCGAATCAATGGTTGTAGGCAGCCCCTCTGATGTGCAAGTGATGCTGTTTAGCAAGTCTGATGGCCTTGAGATAAGTAGTGAATTGTTTCTCAGCTCTCGTCAGTAGGTCCCAGCTTTGATGCACCTGTACTGACCCCCTTATGGATTGATAGTTGGTAAACAGGCAGTGGCTCGTGGTTGACGTTTCTTGATGATCTTTCTGGCCTTCAAATAAAAATTGTATTTGTCACATGCGCCGAATACAACAGGTGTAACCTTACAGTGAAATGCTACTTACTTACAAGCCCTTAACCAACAAATCGCAAGTTTTAAGAAAATTAGCCATAAAAAAAGAGAAAGAAAAAGTCAGAGATAAGAAAAATATTAATAATTAAAGCGAGCAGCAGTAAATATCAATAGCGGGCTATATACAGGGGCTAGCGGTTCAGGTCAGCGTGTCAATATGCGGGGGCGCGCACTGTGTCGAGTTAGTTTGAGGTAATTTTGTACATGCAGGTAGGTTTATTAAAATGGCTATGCATAGATGATAACAGAGATTAGCAGAGCGTGGGGGTGGGGGGGGTGCAAATAGTCTGGGTAGCCAATTTGATTATCTGTTCAGGGTCTTATAGCCTGGGGTAGAAGCTGTTTAGAAGTTTTCTTGGACCTAGACTCTGCACTCTAGTACCACTTGCCGTGCGATAGCAGAGAAAACAGTCTATGACTAGGGTGGCTGGGAGTCTTTGACAATTTTAGGGGCCTTCCTCTGACACCGTCTGGTATGGAGGTCCTGATGGCAGGAAGCTTGGCCCTTGTGATGTACTGGGCCACATGTCACTACCCTCTGTAGTGCCTTGCGTCAGAGGCAGAGCAGTTGCCATACCAGGTGGTGATGCAACCCGTCAGGATGCTGTCGATGGTGCAGCTGTAAAACCTTTTGTGGATCTGAGGACCCATGCCAAATCTTTTCAGTCTCCTGAAGGGGAATAGGTTTTGTCGTGCCCCCTTCACGACTGTCTGGTGTGCTTGGACCATGTTAGTTTGTTGGTGATGTGGATGCCAAGGAACTTTCAAGCTTCAACCTGTCCACTACAGCCCCGTCGATGAGAATGTGGGGCATGCTCGGTCCTCCTTTTCCTGTAGCCCACATTAATCTCCTTTGTCTTGATCATGTTGAGGGAGAAGTTGTTGTCCTTGCAGGTCTCTGATCTCCTCCCTATGGGCTGTCTCATCGTTGTTGGATGACTCAGGCCTACCACTTCCTATGACATCGGGTGCTGGTCGGTGTCCAAGAGGGCGGGGAGTTTGCCCCCGGTATGCGTTGGCAGACCGCACCACCCTCTGGAGAGCTTTCGGTTGTGGGTGGTGCAGTTACTGTACCAGGTGATGATACAGCCCGACAGGATGCTCTCAATATGTGCATCTGTAAAAGTTTGTGAGTGTTTTAGGTGACAAGACACATTTTTCAGCCTCCTGAGCTTGAATAGGGCTGTTGCACCTTCTTCACCACACTGTCTGTGTGGGTGGACCATTTCAGTTTGTCATTAATGTATACGCCGAGGAACTTGAAGCTTCCACCTCCACTGCCGTTCAATCAATGTGGATAGGGGGGTGCTCCCTCTACTGTTTCCTGAAGTCCATGATCATCTCCTTAGCTTTGTGATGTTGAGTGAGAGGTTATTTTCCTGGCACCACACTCGCAGAGCCCTCACCTCCTCCCGATAGGCTGTCTCATCATTGTTGGTAATCAAGCATACTACTGTTTTGTCATCTGCAAACTTGATGATTGATTGGTGGTGTGTTGGCCACGCATCATGGATGAACATGGAGTACATAGGGGGCTGAGCACACACCCTTGTGGGGCCCCAGTGTGAGATCAGCGAAGAGGAGATGTTGTTTCCTACATTCACCACTTTGGGGCGACCCGTCTGGAAGTCCAGGATCCAGTTGCACAGGGTGGGGTTCAGACCCGGGGCCTCSAGCTTGATGARGAGCTTAGAGGGTACTATGGTGTTGAAGGTTGAGCTATAGTCAATGAACAGCATTCTTACATCGGTATGCCTCTTGTACAGATGGGACAGGGCTGTGTGTGGTGGCGATTGCATCGTCTGTGGATCCATTGGGGCAGTAGGCAAATTMAATTGGGTCTAGGGTGGCAGGTAAGGTGGAGGTGATATGATCCTTGACTAGTCTCTCAAAGCACTTCATGATTACTGAGGTGAGTGCTACGGGGCTATAGTCATTTAGTTGAATTACCTTTGCTTTCTTAGGTACAGCGACAATGGTGGCCATCTTGAAGCATGTGGGGACAACAGACTGGGATAGGGATATATTGAATATATCTGTAAACACACCACCCAGCTGGTCTGCGCATGCTCTGAGGACGTGGCTAGGGATACCATCTGGGCTGGCAGCCTTGCGAGGGTTAACACTCTTAAATGTCTTACTCAAGTCGGCCACAGAGAAGYAGAGCCCACAGTCCTTGATAGCGGGCCGCGTCGGTGGCACTGTATTATCCTCAAAGCCGGCAGAGAACGTGTTTAGCCTGTTTGGAAATAAGACGTCTGTGTTCGCAACGTGGCTAGTTTTCCTTTTAGAATCCGTGGTTGTCTGTAGACCCTGCCACATGCGTCTCGTGTTTGAGCCTTTGAACTGGGACTCAACTTTGTCCCTTAACCAACGTTTAGCCTGCTTGATTGCTTTGCGGAGGGAATAACTACACTTTTTGTATTCTTCCATATTCCCAGTCTTTTGCCCTGGTTAAATGCTGTGGTTCGCGTGAATGCTCCCATCTATCCATGGTTTCTGTTTGGGGTAGGTTTTAATAGTCACAGTGGGTACAACATCTCCTATGCACTTCCTGATAAACTCATTCATCGTATCGTTATATGTGTCGATATTATTTTCTGAAGCTACTCTGAACATATCCCAGTCTGTGTGATCAAAACAATCTTGATGCTTGGATTCCGATTGGTCAGATCAGCGTTGAACAGTCCTCACCACGGGTGCTTCCTGTTTGAATTTCTGACTAGAYGAGGGGAGGATATGATTTGCRGAATGGGGAGGGCCTTATATGCATTCTGGAAGGTAGTATAACAATGGTCCAGAGTTTTAGCTGCATGTGATCGTGTGTGCTTGAGATCGTAGGTGCCTGAGTGTGTACATGTGATTGTGTGTGTGCATGTGATCATGTGTCTATGTGTCCATGTGATCATGTGTGTGTCCATGTTATCGTATGTGTGTCCATGTGAACGTGTGTCTGTGCCCATTTGATCGCATGTGTGTCCGTGTGATCGTATGTGTGTCCATGTGATTGTGTATCTGTGTTTCCYTGTGATCGTATGTGTGTCCATGTGATCATATGTGTGTACATGTTATCGTATGTGAGTCCATGTCATTGTGTGTCTGTGTGTGTGCATACTATATCTCTTCAGTGTAAAAGGGAGATCAGCCTGTTGAGATCAAGTGAAGCCTACAGCTCAAATCAAGGAATATTTTATTTGTCACATGCCTTGTTAACAACAGGTGTGAACTAGCAATGAAATGCTTAAGGGCACTTCCCAACAATGCAGAGAGAAAGACAATTGAGAAATAATAGAAAAGTAATAACACGTAATAGTAACTACAACATGAGTAACAATAACTTAGCCATATACACAGTACCGAGTCGATGTACAGGGGTACGAGGTAATTGAGGTAGATATATACATATAGGTAAGAATAAAAGTGACAGATGGTGAAAAGTAGCAGCAGCCTATGATGAGTCAAGAGATAGTACAAAACTGGTCAATGCAGACAGTCCAGGTAGTCATTTGGTTAACTATTTAACTATTTAGCAGTCTTACGGCTTGTGGGTAGAAGCTGTTCAGGATCCTGTTGGTCCAGACTTGGTGCATTGGTACCGCTTGCCGTGCGGTAGCAGAGGGAACAGTCTATGACTTGGATGGCTGGAGTCTTTGACAATTTTTAGGGCCTTCCTCTGACACCGCCTGGTATAGAGGTCCTGGATGGCAAGGAGCTCTGCCCCAGTGATGTACTGGGCCGTACTCACAACCCTCTGTAGCACTTCCCGGTCGGATGCCGAGTCGTGGCCATTCCAAGCGGTGATGCAGCCAGTCAAGATGTTCTCGATTGTGCAGCTGTAACATTTTGAGGATCTGAGGGTCTTCTTTCAATTTCAATGGGTTTTGTATGTGTCTCTGTGTGTGGAGAAGTGGTGATCTAGAGTTTGTATGTGTCTCTGTGTGTGGAGTAGGTGATCTAGAGTTTTGTATGTGTCTCTGTGTGTGGAGTAAGGTGATCTAGAGTTTTGTATGTGTCTCTGTGTGTGGAGTAGAGGTGATCTAGAGTTTTGTATGTGTCTGTGTGTGGAGTAAAGGTGATCTAGTTTTAATGTGTCTCTGTGTGTGGAGTAAGGTGATCTAGAGTTTTGTATGTGTCTCTGTGTGTGGAGTAAAGGTGATCTAGAGTTTGTATGTGTTCTCTGTGTGTGGAGTAGAGTGATCTAGAGTTTTTGTGTTTCTGTGTGTGAGTAGAGGTGATCTAGAGTTTTGTATGTGTCTCTGGTGTGGAGTAAAGGTGATCTAGAGTTTTGTATGTGTCTCTGTGTGTGGAGTAAGGTGATCTAGAGTTTTTATATGTGTCTCTGTGTGTGGAGTAAAGGTGATCTAGAGTTTTGTATGTGTCTCGTGTGTGGAGTAAAGGTGATCTAGAGTTTTGTATGTGTCTCTGTGTGTGGAGTAGAGGTGATCTAGAGTTGTTGTATGTGTCCTGTGTGTGGAGTAAAGGTGATCTAGAGTTTTGTATGTGTCTCTGTGTGTGGAGTAAAGGTGATCTAGAGTTTTGTATGTGTCTCTGTGTGGAGTAGAGGGATCTAGAGTTTTGTATGTGTCTCTGGTGTGGAGTAGAGGGATCTAGAGTTTTGTATGTGTCTCG
>NC_036872.1:32793632-32796089 GCF_002910315.2 Salvelinus sp. IW2-2015 | reverse complement strand
TGTGTCTCTGTGTGTAGAGTAAAGGTGATCTAGAGTTTTATATGTGTCTCTGTGTGTAGAGTAGAGTGATCTAGAGTTTGTATGTGTCTCTGTGTGGAGTAAAGGAGATCTAGAGTTTGTATGTGTCTCTGTGTGGAGTAGAGGTGATCTAGAGATGTGTATGTGTCTGTGTGGAGTAAAGGTGATCTAGAGTTTTATATGTGTCTCTGTGTGTGGAGTAAAGGTGATCTAGAGTTTTGTATGTGTCTCTGTGTGTGGAGTAAGGTGATCTAGAGTTTTGTATGTGTCTCTGTGTGAGTAAGGGATAGATTGTATGTGCTCTGTGTGGAGTAGAGGTGATCTAGAGTGTGTATGTGTCTCTGTGTGTTGAGTAGAGTGATCTAGAGTTTTGTATGTGTCTCTGTGTTGTGGAGTAAAGGTGATCTAGAGTTTGTATGTGTCTCTGTGTGTGGGTGAGTAGATGTGCTCTAGAGTTTTGTATGTGTCTCTGTGTGGAGTAGAGTGATCTAGAGATGTGTATGTGTCTCTGTGTGTTGAGTAGAGGTGATCTAGAGTTTTTTCACCTCTAGTTGCACACGTGACATGCTGGTAGAAATGAGGTAAAACGGATTTATAAAATGTGCATGCTCACTCCAGGAATGTCCACCAGAGCTGTTGCCAGTGAATTGAATGATTTTTTCTCCACCTCCCATGTCGTTTTAGAGAATTTGGCAGTACGTCCAACCTACCTCACAACCACAGACAACGTGTAGCCACGCCAGCCAGGGATGACCATTGGCGTGTCATTCATCCGCCGCCATCACCTCCTGTTTCAGCATGATAATGCATGGCCCCATGTCACAAGAATCTGTACACAATTCATGGAAGCTGAAAATGTCCCAATATTTCCATGGCCTGCATACTCACCAGACATGTCACCCATTGAGCATGTTTGGGATGCTCTGTATCAACGCGTACGACAGCGTGTTCCAGTTCCCACCAATATCCAMCAACTTTGCACAGCCATTGAAGAGGAGAGGGACAACATTCCACAGGCCACAATCAACAGCCTGATCAACTCTATGCGATGGAGATGTGTTGCGTTTCATGAGGCAAATGGTGGTCACACCAGATACTGACTGGTTTTCTGATCCACTCCCCTACCTTAGTTGGTAGAGCATGGTGCTTGCAACGCGAGGGTTGTGGGTTTGTTTGAAATATTATAAAAATACACTCGCTACGTACTGTAAGTCGCTCTGGATAAGAGTGTCTGCTAAATTACTAAAATGTAAAGGTTTTAAGGTATCTGATGCAAATCTGTATTCCCAGTCATGTGAAACCCATAGATTAGTGCCTAATTTATTRATTTCAATTGACTGATTTTCTTATATGAACTGTAACTCAGTAAAGTCTTTGAAATTGTTGCATGTTGAGTTTATATTTTTGTTCAGTGTAGATGAAAACTGTCTTGGTAAATAGGTATTCTAACTCAGGCGAGCAGAACCTTCAGACTTCCTTAATATTAGAGATTGCGCAGCAGCTACCCACCTCGCTTGAGCTTACCCGACACTACCGTTCTGTCCTGCCGATGCATAGAGAAATCAGCTATATGTGTATTATCCATGTCGTTGTTCAGCCAAGTTTTCCATAAACATAGGATATTACTGTTCTTCAGGTTTTGTCCAGGTTGTTCTCCAGTGATTGTACATCCGCCAATAGAACAGAGGGTACAGGGGGTTTATTTACTCGCCGCTGTACCATCATTAGGGATTGCTCATTGAAGTAGAAGTAGAAATCTTCATCCGAGGTTAGTGATCGCTTTTCTGATGTCCAGAAGCTGTTTTATGTCTTAAGAAACGATGGCGGAAACATTATGTACAAAAAAGTTACGATAAGTGGAAAAAAACACAAAATAGCTGATTTGGTGAGGAGCCCGCAAAATGGCTCCTCACCAGATTCCAGATCCAGCGCAATTCTCGGTCAACAGGTCTGTTAGGTTAGCAGTACTCTCTCTCTAGTCAACAGGTCTTATGGTTAGCAGTACTCTCTCTCTCTAGTCAACAGGTCTGTTAAGTTAGCAGTACCTCTCTCTCTCTAGTCAACAGGTTTTTAGGTTAGCAGTACTCTCTCTCTCTCTCTAGTCAACAGGTCTGTTATGTAGCAGTACTCTCTCTCTCTCTCTAGTCAACAGGTCTGTAGGTTAGCAGTACTCTCTCTCTCTCTAGTCAACAGGTCTGTTAGGTTAGCAGTACTCTCTCTCTCTCTCTAGTCAACAGGTCTGTTAGGTTAGCAGTACTCTCTCTCTAGTCAACAGGTCTGTTAGGTTAACAGTACTCTCTCTCTCTCTCTCTCTAGTCAACAGGTCTGTTAGTTTAGCAGTACTCTCTCTCTCGTCACAGTCTGTTAGGTTACAGTACTCTCTCTCTCTAGTCAACAGGTCTTATAGGTTAACAGTACTCTCTCTCTCTAGTCAAAGTT
>NC_036872.1:32745501-32790714 GCF_002910315.2 Salvelinus sp. IW2-2015 | reverse complement strand
TGTGTCTCTGTGTGTTAGAGTAAAGGTGATCTAGAGTTTTATATGTGTCTCTGTGTGTAGAGTAGAGTGATCTAGAGTTTGTATGTGTCTCTGTGTGGAGTAAAGGAGATCTAGAGTTTGTATGTGTCTCTGTGTGGAGTAGAGGTGATCTAGAGATGTGTATGTGTCTCTGTGTGGAGTAAAGGTGATCTAGAGTTTTATATGTGTCTCTGTGTGTGGAGTAAAGTGATCTAGAGTTTGTATGTGTCTCTGTGTGTGGAGTAGAGGTGATCTAGAGTTTTGTATGTGTCTCTGTGTGAGTAAGGAGATAGAGTTTTGTATGTGTCTCTGTGTGGAGTAGAGGTGATCTAGAGATGTGTATGTGTCTCTGTGTGTTGAGTAGAGGTGATCTAGAGTTTTGTATGTGTCTCTTGTTGTGGAGTAAAGGTGATCTAGAGTTTTGTATGTGTCTCTGTGTGTGGTGAGTAGATGTGCTCTAGAGTTTTGTATGTGTCTCTGTGTGGAGTAGAGTGATCTAGAGATGTGTATGTGTCTCTGTGTGTTGAGTAGAGGTGATCTAGAGTTTTTTCACCTCTAGTTGCACACGTGACATGCTGGTAGAAATGAGGTAAAACGGATTATAAAATGTGCATGCTCACTCCAGGAATGTCCACCAGAGCTGTTGCCAGTGAATTGAATGATTTTTTCTCCACCTCCCATGTCGTTTTAGAGAATTTGGCAGTACGTCCAACCTACCTCACAACCCACAGACAACGTGTAGCCACGCCAGCCAGGGATGACCATTGGCGTGTCATTCATCCGCCGCCATCACCTCCTGTTCAGCATGATAATGCATGGCCCCATGTCACAAGAATCTGTACACAATTCATGGAAGCTGAAAATGTCCCAATATTTCCATGGCCTGCATACTCACCAGACATGTCACCCATTGAGCATGTTTGGGATGCTCTGTATCAACGCGTACGACAGCGTGTTCCAGTTCCCACCAATATCCATCAACTTTGCACAGCCATTGAAGAGGAGAGGGACAACATTCCACAGGCCACAATCAACAGCCTGATCAACTCTATGCGATGGAGATGTGTTGCGTTTCATGAGGCAAATGGTGGTCACACCAGATACTGACTGGTTTTCTGATCCACTCCCCTACCTTAGTTGGTAGAGCATGGTGCTTGCAACGCGAGGGTTGTGGGTTTGTTTGAAATATTATAAAAATACACTCGCTACGTACTGTAAATCGTCTGGATAAGAGTGTCTGCTAAATTACTAAATGTAAAGGTTTAAGGTATCTGATGCAAATCTGTATTGCCAGTCATGTGAAACCCATAGATTAGTGCCTAATTTATTCATTTCAATTGACTGATTTTCTTATATGAACTGTAACTCAGTAAAGTCTTGAAATTGTTGCATGTTGAGTTTATATTTTGTTCAGTGTAGATGAAAACTGTCTTGGTAAATAGGTATTCTAACTCAGGCGAGCAGAACCTTCAGACTTCCTTAATATTAGAGATTGCGCAGCAGCTACCCACCTCGCTTGAGCTTACCCGACACTACCGTTCTGTCCTGCCGATGCATAGAGAAATCAGCTATATGTGTATTATCCATGTCGTTGTTCAGCCAAGTTTTCCATAAACATAGGATATTACTGTTCTCAGGTTTTGTCCAGGTTGTCTCCAGTGATTGTACATCCGCCAATAGAACAGAGGGTACAGGGGGTTTATTTACTCGCCGCTGTACCATCATTAGGGATTGCTCATTGAAGTAGAAGTAGAAATCTTCATCCGAGGTTAGTGATCGCTTTTCTGATGTCCAGAAGCTGTTTTATGTCTTAAGAAACGATGGCGGAAACATTATGTACAAAAAAGTTACGATAAGTGGAAAAAAAACACAAATAGCTGATTTGGTGAGGAGCCCGCAAAATGGCTCCTCACCAGATTCCAGATCCAGCGCAATTCTCGGTCAACAGGTCTGTTAGGTGGACAGTACTCTCTCTCTCTCTCTAGTCAACAGGTCTGTTAGGTTAGCAGTACTCTCTCTCTAGTCAACAGGTCTGTTAGGTTAGCAGTACTCTCTCTCTCTAGTCAACAGGTCTGTTAGGTTAGCAGTACTCTCTCTCTCTCTCTAGTCAACAGGTTTGTTAGGTTAGCAGTACTCTCTCTCTCTCTCTTAGTCAACAGGTCTGTTATGTTAGCAGTACTCTCTCTCTCTCTCTAGTCAACAGGTCTGTTAGGTTAGCAGTACTCTCTCTCTCTCTCTAGTCAACAGGTCTGTTAGGTTAGCAGTACTCTCTCTCTCTCTCTAGTCAACAGGTCTGTTAGTTAGCAGTACTCTCTTCTCTAGTCAACAGGTCTGTTAGGTTAACAGTACTCTCTCTCTCTCTCTCTCTAGTCAACAGGTCTGTTAGGTTAGCAGTGCTCTCTCTCTAGTCAACAGATCTGTTAGGTTGACAGTACTCTCTCTCTCTAGTCAACAGGTCTTAGTTAACAGTACTCTCTCTCTCTAGTCAACAGGTCTGTTAGGTTAGCAGTACTCTCTCTCTCTAGTTCCAGGTCTCGTGTACCTCTCATCTGTTTCTCTATGTCCCCCTAACAGGTCTGTTAGGTTAGCAGTATCTCTCTCTCTCTCTCTAGTCAACAGGTCTGTTAGGTTAGCAGTACTCTCTTCTCTAGTCAACAGGTCTGTAGGTTAGCAGTTCTTCTCTCTCTAGTCAACAGGTCTGTTAGGTTAGCAGTACTCTCGCTCTAGTCAACAGGTCTGTTAGGTTAGCAGTACTCTCTCTCTAGTCAACAGGTCTGTTAGGTTAGCAGTACTTCTCTCTCTAGTCAACAGGTCTGTTAGGTTAACAGTACTCTCTCTCTAGTCAACAGGTCTGTTAGGTTACAGTACTCTCTCTCTAGTCAACAGGTCTGTTAGGTTAACAGTACTCTCTCTCTAGTCAACAGGTCTGTTAGGTTAGCAGTATCTCTCTCTCTCTCTAGTCAACAGGTCTGTTAGTTAACAGTTACTCTCTCTCTAGTCAACAGGTCTGTTAGGTGTAACAGTACTCTCTCTCTAGTCAACAGGTCTGTTAGGTTAACAGTACTCTCTCTCTAGTCAACAGGTCTGTTAGGTTAACAGTACTCTCTCTCTAGTCAACAGGTCTGTTAGGTTAACAGTACTCTTTCTCTAGTCAACAGGTATTTTAGGTTAACAGTACTCTCTCTCTCTAGTCAACATGTCACGGACGTCGTCAGGGAAATGACCGGACCAAGGTGCAGCGTGGTGGGCGTACCTTTTCCTTTATTATAAATGTCGCCAACAAAACAAGAAACAACAAAAACAAACGTGGCGCTTACTAGGGCTATTCAGGCCACTAGCAAAGACAACTACCCACAACTAAGGTGGCCTAAGTATGATTCCAAATCACAGACAATAATAGACACCGGTCCCTGATTGAGAACCATGCCCGGCCAAAACATAGAAACACAAAACATAGAATGCCCACCCTACATAGAATGCCCACCCTGACCTAACCAAATAGAGAAATAAAACGGCTCTCTAAGGTCAGGGCGTGACACAACAGGTCTGTTAGGTTGACAGTAGTCTCTCTCTCTCTCTCTCTCTCTTGCTCTCTCTCACTAGTCAACAGGTCTGTTAGATTGACAGTACTCTGGCCCATGCAAGTCTAAGTGGAAAACTAATGCACATTGGCTCTTGTCATCCTTTTCCAATCAGGATGGGCTTTTTCTGACAGTTTCCTAACCCACCTCTACAGAAGTGGATCAAAAATGAGATTTTCAAGAGCTAATGAGAGTTTCAAGAGCTGTGATATGTTTAGGATACATGTGACTACTGTCCTATTGTATTGATGTAAGGACTGTAGCTGTTTTCGAATACCCATGTTAACATACTGTATACTAAGCAATGAGTATGTACTACATACTATATAATATTAGTTCATTTTAGTATACAGTAAACAAACAATGTACTTTTAGTTGAGCATACTTGCTCTTTGCCTGTCTACCGGAAGTTGATGTTTTTGCTATGCAGCCTCTTGCTAGCTTGTTAGCATAACAAATTATTTGACATTTTACAACTTCGGGTGTGTTCTTAAATTCAATCTGGAGTGCCAGAGTGCGCTTGTAAATTCAGAGCGTGTTGTCAGATTACCTACCCTTCCGTTATTAAATTCAGAGCGTTTCGCTCTTGGAGTGCACACTGAACGCACAGGCCGAGGAGTAGGGATGATTTGAGCGTTCTGACCTTACAACGGCAGTCAAGAACCCAAGCTAACATTGGCTAGCTTGCRAGCTACTTCCATACACAAATGAGACCAGTCTGACCATTTTACTCGCCCTAGCAGAGCTGGTTAGGAAGTTGTCATGTTATCCAGAGCGTTGGTGACTGTAACTGTGCTGCTGGCATCAATTTAATTACTTTTGCCAATGTTTATTGACACCGGCCATATTGAACGGGTCTTGAGCGCTCGTAAATTCATTATTCTGTGCTCTGGTGCTCTGAAATCGCAGTAGATAGCCAGAGTGAAATTACGAAAGCACCCGAATGTCCATTGAGAATGCACAATGATTCTACCATTTAGCTAAGCTAAGAATGACGGGAATAATCAAGTCAATAAACGTTGGGTAGTTAGTTAGATAAACTATAGTTAATATACTGGCAAGTTTAATGTATAAGTAGCTAACTAACGTTAGGTAGCTAGCTAACAACATACCGGTATATATTGCTGTAATGATACGCTATGTGGTTCGTAAGGACAGCGTAGCTAACAAATTGTCAGCAAATATAACATGTGAGGTAACTAATTTGAAATGTCATTACTTTATTACATTGATAAATATTTTCTAAACATTTGTCATAAATTTGTATCCGCTCTCGTTGTACCTTGACTGCATATTTTCCGCCATTTTCTTCAAATCTGGAAACGATGTGAAGCCACGCCCATTTCTTGAAGAATTGCATTATGAGCCCTAAAGTACAGAAATAGTGTTCTCTGCGTGTATACTTCATATTTTGGCAAATTTAGTATGAATTTTGGCATACTAAGTATATCCATACTATGACCAATAAGCATACTATATACTCAGTTCACGTCACAAATAGTACAGTCATTGGGGTTAGTATGAGAATTTGAACACAGCTTGTATGTTTCCTTTTCCCAATGCACATCATCATGTTTCTTCTGGTTAGATACTTCATTATATAGATGCTTATTTATGGCCAGAAGGACAGTACATTTGTGACGATCGGCTCGATTCGGTCTTATGTAGAAACATTTGAACAGTAGAGACACAGTGCTAGAGATGGTATACAGTGGTTTGCAAAAGTATTCACCCCCCTTGGCATTTTTACAATTTTGCTTCCTTACAACCTGGAACTAAAATAGATTTTTATGGGGTTTGCATCGCTTGAATTACACAACATGCCTACTACTTTGAAGATACAAAATATTACAAAATATACAAAACAAGAGATAAGACAAAAAAAATGAAAACTGGAGCGTGCATAACTATTCACTCCCAACAAAGTCAATACTTTGTAGAGCCACCTTTTGCAGCAATTACAGCTGCAAGTCTCTTGGGGTATGTCTCTATAAGCTTGGCACATCTAGCCACTGGGATTTTTGCCCATTCTTCAAGGCAAAACTAGTACAGCTCCTTCAAGTTGGATGGGTTCCACTGGTGTACAGCAATCTTTAAGTCATTCCACAGATTCTCAATTGGATTGAGGTCTGGGCTTTGACTAGGCCATTCCAAGACATTTAAATGTTTCCCCTTAAACCACCCGAGTGTTGCATTAGTAGTATGCTTAGGGTCATTGTCCTGCTTGAAGGTGAACCTCCATCCCAGTCTCAAATCTCTGGAAGACTGAGAGGTTTCACTCAATAATTTCCCTGTTTTTAGCGCCATCCATCATTCCTTCAATTCTGACCAGTTTCCCAGTCCCTTCTGATGAAAAACATCCCCACAGCATGATGCTGCCATCACCATGCTTCACTGTGGGGATGGTGTTCTCGGGGTAATGAGAGGTGTTGGGTGTGTGCCAGACATACAGTTTACATACAGTCGGAAGTTTACATACAAATACAGCCAAATACATTTAAACTCAGTTTTAAACAATTCCTGACATTTAATCCGAGTAAAATTTCCTGTCTAGGTCAGTTAGGATCAACTCTTTATTTTAAGAATGTGAAATGTCAGAATAATAGAGAGAATGATTTATTTCAGCTTTTATTTCTTTCATAACATTCCCAGTGGGTCAGAAGTTTACATACACTCAATTAGTATATGGTAGCATTGTCTTTAAATTGTTGGGTCAAACATTTCGGGTAGCCTTCCACAAGCTTCCCACAATAAGTTGGGTTGCTAGCTAACTAGCTAAACAATGAACCATAATCCCAACTCATAACGTTACTACCCTGCATGAACCTGCAGGTAGCTAAAGCTAACCAACTAGCAAGGTGCAATGTTAGCTAGCTAACATTAGGCTAACGTAAACTCACTCACTTTTGTACATCGCCTTGGTCCGTACAATTGACCTTATTTTAGCGCCCCAAAAATGTAATACTACCAGATCAACTGTAATTTCAATACCATTGTAAAGCACAATTTCTCCCCTTTCCAACATAATTCATGCCGAGATCTTCACGCTGCCCGTTTCTGCATAATTCAAGAAGGCAATGAGCTCCTTCGGGTCTTTTTAAAAATGGCGGGTGGGGAAGCGAAACTAATGCGTGATAGTGAGAAGGAGAGGAGCTGTGTGGGAAAACTACTTTTTTTCACTTGATCTGTCCAACTTATCACCTTATTGCCTCTAAAATGTAAATAAAACACTATAAAGAGTTTATATAATGTGTCATTAAATACCTATTTAAAGGGTTGTGTCGAATTTGAATCTGTTTTTTAGGGCGGTGCTAAAGTGATCTTCAGAAGTAAACAGCGGCTTTGAAAGTCATGATCTCTTACAGTGATGACGCAAAAAATGCCTAGGTATCCCCCCCTTACCCCCGTCACTGTCCATTTCTTGTTTTTAACCTCTACTTAACACCCATCCCGGATCCGGGAGCATCTTCATCAGTAAAAGCTGACTAGCATAGCCTAGCATAGCGCCACAAGTAAATAATAGCATATAAATATCATGAAATCACAAGTCCAATACAGCAAATGAAAGATAAACATCTTGTGAATCCAGCCATCATTTCCGATTTTTCAAATGTTTTACAGCGAAAATACAATATGTAGTTCTATTAGCTAACCACAATAGCCAAACACACAACCGCATATTTTCACCATGTTTGTACCGCATAGGTAGCTATCCCAAAACCGACCAAATAGAGATATAATTAGTCACTAACCAAGAAACAACTTCATCAGATGACAGTCTTATAACATGTTATACAATAAATGTATGTTTTGTTCGAAAATGTGCATATTTGAGGTATAAATCATAGTTTTACATTGCAGCTACCATCAAAAATATCACCAAAGCAGCCAGAATAATTACAGAGAGCAAAGTGAAATACCTAAATACTCATCATAAAACATTTATGAAAAATACATGGTGTACAGCAAATGAAAGATAAACATCTTGTGAATCCCAATATTTCAGATTTTTTAAGTGTTTTACAGCGAAAACACAATATAGCATTATATTAGCTTACCACAATAGCCAAACACACAACCGCATTTATTCATCGCATAGATAGCATTCGCAAAACCCAGCAAAATATATAAAATTAATCACTAACCTTGACCAACTTCATCAGATGACAGTCTTATAACATCATGTTACACAATACACTTATGTTTTGTTCGAAAATGTGCATATTTAGAGCTGCAAACCGTGGTTATACATTGTGAATATGTAGCATCGATTCACCAGAATGTCCGGAGCTAGTTTGGACACGCACCTAATCTGACCAAAGAACTCATCATAAACTTTACATAAAAATACTTGTTGTATGGCAAATGAAAGATACACTGGTTCTTAATGCAACCGCCGTGTTAGATTTTTAAAAATAACTTTCCCATAACAAACAGCTTGTGTTATTGCAAGACAGCGCCCGCCAAAACGGCAGAGAATAGGAATAACATTTTCCACAGAAATACGAAATAACATCATAAATTGTTCTTACTTTTGTTGAGKTTCCATCAGAATCTTGTACAAGGYGTCCWYGGTCGAGGATAAATCGTTGTTTGGTTTTAGAATGTCCTTTTCTCCTGTCGAATTCGTGCCACAATGCTAGCCAATGTTGATGACGTTCCCAGTTTCTCTCGACGCAAAGAATGGAAAACTCCAAAAGTCCCAATAAACGTTAAATAAACTGATGAAACTCGGTTGAAAAAACCTACTTTATGATGTTTTTCTAATATAAATAAAAACAGAGCCGGAGATATTAGCCGTGTATACCGAACGCTTTTCAGAAGCCAATGTCGAGCTCCGCCTCGCGCCTCGCGCCTTGGTAGACAAAGGAAATTCCTGACCTCCCACTCCAAAGGCTCTTGTTCGACCTCAGATCAAGCTAGACACCCCATTCTACCTTCCACTGCCTGTTGACATCTAGTGGAAGGCGTATGAAGTGCATGCATATCGATAAATATTAGGCAATTGAATAGGCAGGCCCTGGAACAGAGCACCGTTTTCAGATTTTTCACTTCCTGTCTGGAAGTTTGCTGCCAAATGAGTTCTGTTTTACTCACAGATATAATTCAAACAGTTTTAGAAACTTGAGAGTGTTTTCTATCCAATAGTAATAATAATATGCATATTGTACGATCTAGAATAGAGTACGAGGCAGTTTAATTTGGGCACGATTTTTTCCAAAGTGATAACAGCGCCCCCCTATTGACAAGAAGTTTTAAACGATTAAAGAAGTCCTACACCTGGTGGAGAGAGATTGTAAGACAGAAATAGTTGCTTTATGCGTGTTGTACGTTACGGTATGACACGTCACGATGTAACGGAAGGTCAGTTTTTTCTACATTTCTCCAATACTATAGAGCCATTACCATGTCGATCAACGCTTGAATAGAAACGTAGCTCACACCCCAAATTTTGAAGTCAACACAGTTGCCACAGTCCCATTCGTTTTCTTTGTAGCCTCGTTTGAATGTTGCGGTTGTGCTCATTTGTACGAAATGGGGTGAATTTACGTTATAACTAGCAATGCAAATGGCTTTGAGATACGAATAATATTACTACACAGATCAGACACGTAACTTTAGCTAGTGAGCCAGCCAGCTAACGTTATCTAGCTAGCTAACAGAACACTTTAACTTGCAATGAAAATTACTTTCTGACAAAATTAGAAACTTATAGTATCTGAAAATGTAGCTCGTTAGACTCTCTTACCCATATACATGGATGAACGCATCTCCCTCCATGTCACAGATGTCATGGTTGACCTTAGTTTAAAGATGTAATCTGGAGACAGGTGTTTTAAACAAGAGCCTTCTTCTGTGTGTTCTCTTTTCCACTCCCTCCGCATATTTGCAATCAAACGCCAGAACATTCTCCATTTCCTTAGCTATCATACTCCGCTTCCACCAGACATTCCACTGATTTCAAAACTTAGTCCTCCAGAAAGTGGAGAGCATTAGCAACACTTACAGTGCATTCGGAAAGTATTCATACCCCTTGACTTTCTCCACATTTTGTTACATTACAGCCTTATTCTAAAATGGATTAAATTGTTTTTTCCCTCATCAATCTATACACTCTACCTCATACTGACAAAGCAAAAACAGGTTTTTAGAATTTTTTGCAATTTTATTAGAAATAAAAAACTGAAATATCACATTTACATAAGTCTTCAGACCGTTTACGCAGTACTTTGTTGAAGCACCTTTGGCAGCAATTACAGTCCCGAGTCTTCTAGGATATGACACTACAAGCTTGGCACCGACCCGTAGCACTCACATCTGTAGCCATGAAGTGCTTTGAAAGGCTGGTAATGGCTCATATCAACACTGTTATCCCAGAAACCATAGACCCAATTTACATACCGCCCCAACAGATCCACAAATGACGCAATCTCTATTGCATTCCACACTGCCCTTTCACACCTGGACAAAAGGAACACATACGTGAGAATGCTATTCATTGACTACAGCTCAGACCTCAATACCATAGTGCCCATAAAGCTCATCACTAAGCTAAGGACCCTGGGACTAATCACCTCCCTTTGCAATGGATCCTTGACTTCCTGACGGGCCACCCTCAGGTGGTAAGGGTAGGTAACAACACATCTGCCACGCTGATCCTCAACACGGGGCCCCTCAGGGGTGCGTGCTCAGTCCCTTCCTGTAATCCCTGTTCACCCATGACTGCATGGCCAAGCACGACRCCAACACCATCATTACCAACAGTGGTAGGCCTGTTCACCGACAACGATGAGACAGCCTATTGGGAGGAGGTCAGAGACCTGGCAGTGTAGTGCCAGGATAACAACATCTCCCTCAACGTGATCAAGACAAAAGAGATGATTGTGAACTAAAGAAAAAGGAAGGCCAAGCACACCCCCATTCTCATCGACGTAGTAGTGGAGCAGGTTGAGAGCTTAAAGTTCCTTGGTGTCCACACACCAAGACAGTTGTGAAGAGGGCAGGATAACACCTTTTTCCCCTCAGGAGACTGAAAAGACTGGTCATGGGTTCTCAGATCTTCAGAAAGTTCTACAGCTGCATCATCGAGAGCATTCTGACTAGTTGCATCACCACCTTTGTATGGCAACTGCTTGGCCTCAGACCGCATGGCACTACAGAGGGTAGTGAGTAGGTTTCAATACATCACTGGGGCCAAGCTTCTTGCCATCCATAACCTCTATACCAGGTGGTGTCAGAGGAAGGCCCTAAAAATTGCCAAAGACTCCAGCTACCCTAGTCATAGACTGTTCTCTCTGATACCGCACGGCAAGCGGTACCGGAACGCCAAGACTAGGTCCAAAAGCCTTCTGTACAGCTTCGACCCCCAAGCCATAAGACTCCTAAACAGCTGATCAAATGGCTACCCAAACTTTTTGCATTGTTGGTTAAGGGCTTGTAAGTAAGCCATTTTTCCATTTAAGTGAGTTGGCCATTATTAATAATAGTGAATTTGTACAATGTTCTCTCAGAGAGTGTGTGTGTGTGTGTGTATGTGTGTGTGTGTGGTGTTTTACTTCTGAACATACAGTATCAAACATTGCGAGGAAAAATGCAGTTGTGTTCAGCCATGCTAAAGCCATCTATTTCTCTAGGCCAGTCTATGGCCTCTTGGGTCCTGACATGCCTTATTCCCTGTGTAGATAACAAACCAGGCGTGCTGGGAGAAATTGGGGGTTGCCCTGAACACATTCCCCGGGTGTCCCTTTGTCACACATGATGGAGTGAAGGGTTTACTTACATAGCTGCTTCTACGCTTTGCTGACCCACAGAGCTTTACCTCTGTCTCTGTCACTGAGGCTGGCACTCACACTGATGCTGTGTCTGTCTGTCTGTCTGTCTGTTCTGTTCTGTGTTCGTGATGGTCGTCTGTCTGCCCTCTGCTTTGTTGTTGTGTGTCTGTCTGTCTGTCTGTCTGTCTGTCTGTCTGTCTGTCTGTCTGTCTGTCTGTCTGTCTGTCTGTTCTGTCTGTGTCTGTCTGTCTGCTGTCTGTCTGTCTGTCTGTCTGTCTGTCTGTCTGTCTGTCTGTCTGTCTGTCTGTCTGTCTGTCTGTCTGTCTGTCTGTCTGTCTGTCTGTCTGTCGTCTGTCTGTCTGTCTGTCTGTCTGTCTGTCTGTCTGTCTGTCTGTCTGCTGTCTGTCTGTCTGTCTGTCTGTCTGTCTGTCTGTCTGTCTGTCTGTCTGTCTGTCTGTCTGTCTGTCTGTCTGTCTGTCTGTCTGTCTGTCTGTCTGTCTGTCTGTCTGTCTGTCTGTCTGTCTGCGCATGCGTGAGAGGGAGGGAGAGCGAGACGTTGCTCAGCAGTGTGATCTGGTGACGAGGAACAGACCTGGACTACAGGTGCTACAGATTTACAAGCAGAGTATATCATGAATATATGATCTGCTTGTGAAATTACCACTTCTATTCATAGCATGTTATGCCCCTTCATGTGCCATTCACAACCATGTCCCTCCTCTCCTTTCTCTCCCTCCTTCCTCCTCCTCCCTTCTCCTCCCTTCTCTTGTCAGAGCCAGAAACGTATCTACCGCCAGTCTGTCCAGTCACTCGTTTAGAAACGTTACAACTGCAGCTTTTCCTGCAGGCACTTTTATGGCCACTATAAATCCAGCCTGTTTAAATCCTGCCTGTTGAAATTGGATTTTACTAAGATATCTGATGCACAGCATTCTTCAGGTGCTTAAAAGGCCCTTTTAAATCATTTACCCCCAAATGTATTTAATGGGTGAGTGATGCACTATGTGGATGGAAGTGGACAGAGGCTTTATTGTTGACCGTGTTGGTATTTTTCTATGTTAACAAAGAGAGCATAATGAACAGTACAAATGGAAGGATGTTTTGAGTTGCAGTCCATTTCGGGTTAAGTGCACATCTGGTAAATGCAAACTCCATTTGTCTTCATCTAAAACCCCTTTTTTCCTTCTGGATATCTGCTCTGTTTTTACTGCACTGAGGTGACTGTATTTTTTGAAACCCATTCGGGGAACATGGTGTTCCATGTGTTCCGTGTTCTCTATGGTTTAATGGAGTCTTGGGGAGCATACTGTATGCCAGGTATTATTTTTCTGCTTTCTTTATCCATCATCATTTATCCTCACCTGTTTCTCTGCGACTCTTGCAGTGCCCTCTTTGTCCTTCTGCCCTGAAATGCATATTTGTTTGTGTATCAGATAATCGATTTACGAGCCCCTCTCTCCCAGGGATGTCGTGGTGCCACCGTGCACCACGCCAGTGTTTGTCATCTTTAAGAGGTGTTTTGGTGGTGTGGTTACTTGCCCGGTGTTAGCGGTGAATGTATATTTTACATGGAGTTGTATGTGAGAGCAGCTCTTAAAACCCCTGGCAGTTAAAAGGAGAGCAGCAACACAGCAGTCCCTGAAAGGCCTAGGTCACCTTTACTACCGGCCAATCACTGCAAGCCTGAACGATTGCTGTGCAACGCCAAGGAGCAGCTTACACACACACACACACACACACACACACACACACACACACACACACACACACACACACACACCACACACACACACACACACACACACACACACACACACACACACACACACACACACACACAGAACACACACCACACACACACAGAAACACAAACAGAAGAGAGACGCACAGAGCCTACAAACACTTTTGATATGGAAATCATGATATACTGTATAGGACATGGTGTCTGAGGAATGTTCATTCAGGAAAAAGGATTGGACTTATTTTCAATTGACATGGAAATGATTTCCCCAATATTTTCACTCAATGGGTTAGCTTCAGTTTCTGTTACTGATTGAGAGTTGTATCTCAGTCCAAATGAAATACGGGGGGTTGATAGGGAATCAACTAGGACTGACTGTCCTTTCTCTTCTTTCTGTTAATAGGGAATCGAAGAGGACTGACTGTCCTTTTGACTTCTCTACTCTACTCTGACAAACACACATTGTCATGTCAGACAACATGAAGATCCCCTCAGATCCACAGGAACTGCATCTTTGAAGTTAAACTGGGGAAAATATCCTAAGTGTAGGTCTGACTCCAGATACGTGTGGCTGCCATCCCAGATCTGTCTGTAAGATGGAAACGCACCAGCTATTGCAATATCCTCTATCATATTATGGCACTAGACATATCATATGGGTCTCCTTCAACTTTCAGACAGAGTAGAAAGTAGTATATGAGGGCTTTACAGCATGTCTGGCTCACAATACAAAGTAAGTGTGTGGTGTGTGTGTGTGTGTGTGTTGTGTGTGTGTGTGTGTTGTGTGTGTGTGTGTGTGTGTGTGTGTGTGTGTGTGTGTGTGTGTTGTTGTGTGTGTGGTGTGTGTGTGTGTGTGTGTGTGTGTGTGTGTGTGTGTGCGAGCAAATACAAAGAAGGTGTGGTTGATGTCATCATGTCTTATTCAGGATGGTATACAGCTGGAGAGGGGGTATGGAAGAGTGAATAACTCAGGGTTGTACAGGGGATTGGATATATTTGTTTTGGAAAAGACAGGTATGACCATCCTCTACGATTTGCTAGAGGACATCCTGTGTAAAGCTCATGTCCACATCATTACTGCCAGGATCTCAAAACCTCCCATGGAAATAGGCCTAAAAGTAAAAAGTATACATTTAAATAAATATAATGAGGTAACATATTTAATTTATATTTTTTCAGAATATTTATTGGTCTTGACTAACAGGACACAAGGCTTAAAATAAGAAAAAAACAAGCCAATCATCTGCTTAGAACCACATAGGTAATTTAAATACTTTCACACACACTCACACATCAAACAGTGGTAGTGTTGAGGCTCAAACTGTTTTACTGTTGCAACAACTAGCAATTAGCGGATGATTCAGAGCTTTGATTGGGAGCCATTTTGTGTCAAGCGTGTTTACTCTTGTGCACAGCACTGCACTACATTAACACTAATGATGGTAATGGCCTCTCATCACATTGACAGGCCCATTTTTTAGATCCCTCTTAATTGTAATTAAGGCCTGATTAACGGGTTTGGTGGGGGAAGAGTTTTATTCTCCTCAGTACAATATACCATAATATGTTATGAAAGCAATCAAGGGGCTGTCATTTAGTTCTCTAATGAGTCTCTACTACACATAACAAACTTCACTTTTCCCTTTGCTATTCTTTTTCTAGACCAGCGGGGAGTCAAAACCAGGCCGCGAGTTTCACAATTCCACAGCTGGTGCTTTTTTAGCTGGTAGTAAATTGGTTGATGAATGTCTAGGGTTGCTTCCGGTAACTTTCCCCAAATTCCAAGGTATTCCAGAAATCTTGGTTGGAAAATTCCTGTTTTCCGGTTTATTCCCTCCTATGTCCAGGAATTTTCCAACCAAGATTTCTGGAAAACCTGGGAATTTTGGTAAAGTCACTGGAATTTGGCAACCCTATGAATGTCATTGATGCTCCAGTTCAGAGATTCCACTCACCTGGTAACCCAGGTATGAATCAGTCCCTGGTTAGAAGGGAAGGATGAAAACCAGCAGTCCTACAGACCTCAAGTCACTGATCACTGCTCTCAGTGACTGAAGACCACAGCTTTGTTATTTGTTCAAACGTAAGTCTTTCTCTCACTTTCTCTCTCTCTCTCCCTTTTCAGACAAACTTGTGTGTGTGTGTGAGCGTATTTCTTCTCATGGAAGTCTGTGTGTTTACACATATTTCCTCTGGACAGTGTCCTGATGCCAAAGTGTGACAGCAGCATGGTGTGCTCTGGCCTGGGTGGGTTGTGGTTAACACCCCTCACCAATGTGGACTCCAGGGCCCTCCTAGACCTGCTCACTGTCAGCCTGGCTCAGCCTAGTTGTGACACCACCCTGCATGATGGAACCACTGGGAAGGTACCTGACTGCTTGTTTTATTCCCCTGTTCCATAGAGCATGAAAAAGAGGACTAATTAGAAGACACTTGCCTGTCTTCTGTCTCTACGCCCGCTCCCTTTTAGTCTCTCTCTTTTTCTTTATTTTTCTGGAAACTCTCTCTGTCTCTCTCCTTCTCTCTTTCTCTGATAACTCTTATTTTACCACTCCATATCTTTCTCTCTCTCTTCCTCTCATTCTCCCATGAGGATCATTTAGACAAAGATATGCTCTGGTGCTTTACCACCAGACACTAAAGCCTAAGGTGGACTGGGCTCTCAGGCCCTCAACCGACTCCTTGACAGAGACAGCTCCCTCCCTGCCCGTCACACTGGTAGTGTGTTCCATGTTACCAGGCCCATTGTTGACAAGTCTGTCTTAAAGGTGTGTTAAGCTTTGCTTCAGCAGTACATACACAATCAAGGCTCAACCCTAACAGAACAGACACCAAAACAAATGTTGTTTGACTAACAGCAATCGTGGCCTCTATTTTGCAACCTCAGTCGTCGATAACCAGCAGTCGGTCTTAGTCACGTTTTGTGCCTTTAATGCATCTTGTGTTTTGCTGTTGTGTTTGCTGGTGAATGAGGAGACGGTGGAAAGGCTGGTGGTTCAGTACCCTCACATCGTGTTCAGTACGGTGATGCAGGACTGCAAGAGAACCCWGGAGAGAGCCTATCAGATGGGCTGGAGCCCCAACGCATCCACCGACTTATAGCCACCGCTGGACTACACTCACTCACACACACACACTCACACACGCACACACACACACACACACATATGCCCATTCACATACATGTGCACACACACTGATAAAGGCGGTGGGCACAGTCAAAGTGGAAACACACACCACATGATCATTTAATTTATTTTTTATCTATGGATATTTTTGGGATTCCATTTTAGTTCAGTGATAACTCCCAGACAAATCATACTGTACATCAGTGTACAGTGTTGGGCTTGTGTATCAAATACACATAGTACTCTCCTTTTGACCAGAGACCTAGAGCATGTGGCAGCCCCATGGCTCTGGTCAAACGTAGCGCTACACTACCTGGTGATAGGGTGTCGTTTGAGGTTTGACTTCCGCTGTGCTGGGAGTTTTGTGGGACTTACATTTCCCCCAACACCAATCTGGATGCAATACCAGGCTTGAAAACACGGAGCACATTGAGCAGCGACTGAAAACAAGTAAACATTGTTCTAAACAAGTAAAAACATTATTCTCTGGTTTCGTTGACCGCTAGGGCTACATGTTTTGACCTCACCATGTGTGAAGTCAATGTTGTTTCATACTGTGTGTGTTTCTACCTTTCTGTTCGAAATTAAATACACTATTAAGAGTGTGTCATGTGTTTGTAGGGACCTGAGGTTTCTCTGATCAGGAAAAACTCCAGGTCCACGATATAGGCTTTAAGATAGGATATAGGCTAGTCTGTAAGATAATAAATAGGCTAGTCTGTAAGATAATAAATAGGCTAGTCTTTAATATAGGATGTAGGCTAGTCTATAAGATAAGATACAGGCTAGTCTATAAGATAAGATTTAGTTTTATCTCTAAAATAAGATATACGTAGGCTAGTCTATAAGATCAGATACAGGCCAGTCTATAAGATAAAGGCTAGTCTATAAGATAAGATATACAGTGCCTTGCAAAAGTATTCATCCCCCTTGGTGTTTTTCCTATTTTGTTGAATTACAAATCGTAATTTAAAAGTATATGTATTTGGATTTAATTTAATAGACATACACAAAATATTCCAAATTGGTAAAGTGAAATGAAAAAAAGTACTTATTTAAAAAAAAAGTTAAACTGAAAGTGGTGCGTGCATTTGCATTCACCCCCTTTGCTATGAAGCCCCTAAATAAGATCTGGTGCAACCAATTACCTTCAGAAGTCACATAATTAGTTAAATAAAGTTCACCTGTGTGCTATCTAAGTGTCACATGATCTCAGTATATATACACCTGCTCTGAAAGGCCACAGATTCTGCAACACCACTAAGCAAGGGGCACCACCAAGCAAGCGGCACCATGAAGACCAAGGAACTCTCCAAACAGGTCAGGGACAAAGCTGTGGAGAAGTACATATCAGAGTTGAGTTATAAAAAAAGATCCGAAACTTCGAACATCCCACCGAGCACCATTAAATCCATTATTAAAAAATATTTAAGAATATGGCACCACAACAAACCTTCCAAGAGAGGGCCGCACACCAAAACTCACGGACCAGGAAAGGAGGACATTAATCAGAGAGGCAGCAAAGAGACAAAAAATAACCCTGAAGGAGCTGCAAAGCTCCACAGTGGAGATTGGAGTATCTGTCCATGGGACCACTTTAAGCCGTACATTCCACAGAGCTGGGCTTTACGGAAGAGTGGCCAGAAAAAAGCCATTGCTTAAAGAAAAAAATAAGCAAACACATTTGGTGTTCGCCAAAAGGCATAAGGGAGACTCCCCAAACATATGGAAGAAGGTACTCTGGTCAGATGAGTCTAAAATTGAGCTTTTTGGTCATCTGGCACAAACCCAACACCCAACACCTCGCATCACCCCGAGAACACCATCCCCACAGTGAAGCATGGTGATGGCAGCATGATGCTGTGGGGATGTTTTTCATTGGCAGGGACTGGGAAACTGGTCAGAAGTGAAGGAATGATGGATGGTGCTAAATACAGGGAAATTCTTGAGTGAAACCTGTTTCAGTCTTCCAGAGATTGGAGACTGGGACGGAGGTTCACCTTCAAGCAGGACAATGACCCTAAGCATACTACTAAAGCAACACTCGAGTGGTTTAAGGGGAAATATTTAAATACCTTGGAATGGCCTAGTCAAAGCCCAGACCTCATTCCAATTGAGAATCTGTGGTATGACTTAAAGATTGCTGTACACCAGCGGAACCCATCCAACTTGAAGGAGCTGGAGAAGTTTTTCCTTGAAGAATGGGCAAAAATCCCAGTGGCTAGATGTGCCAAGCTTATAGAGACATACCCCAAGAGACTTGCAGCTGCAATTGCTACAAAAGGTGGCTCTACAAAGTATTGACTCTGGGGGGTGAACAGTTCTGCACACTCAAGTTTTCAGTTTTCAGTTTTTTCTTGTTTGTTTCACAATATAAAACATGTTGCATCTTCAAAGTGGTCGACATGTTGTGTAAATCAAATGATACTAACCCCCCCAAAAATCTATTTTAATTCCAGGTTGTAAGGCAACAAAATAGGAAAAATGCCAAGAGGGGTGAATACTTTCACAAGCCACTGTAGTTGTGTCTCTAATATAAGATATATGTTAGTCTATAAGATAATATATAGTCTATAAGATAAGATATAGTCTATAATATCAGATATAGTCTAGTCTATAATATATAGTCTGGTCAATAAGATAAGATATAGGCTAGTGTATAAGATAAAATATAGTTTTGTATCTGAGATTGTCACGATCGTGTGGAGGAGAGACGGACCAAAACGCAGCATGAGGAAAATAAGCCATCTTCTTTTAATTAAACGAACGAAGATGAACATGAAACGAAAACACTATTACAAACAAACAAAACAACAAATGATCGTGAAGCTAAATAACGCAAGTGCCCAGACAAGCAACAAACGTTAAACAAGACAACTACCCACAAAAGCCTACTGCCTATGGCTACCTTAAATATGGCTCCCAATCAGAGACAAATGAATGACAGCTGTCTCTGATTGAGACCCAATCTAGGCAGCCATAGACATAACTAGACAACCTAACAATACTCTATCCCATACACATACAACACCCATAGACTAACCAAAACACACACAACATACAATGCCCACCCCAACTCACGCCCTGACCAACTAAACATAATCAAAATAACATAAAAATAGGTCAGGAACGTGACAGAAATACAATATATGCTGGTCTATAAGATATATGCTGGTGTATAAGATAAGATATAGGCAAGTCTATAAGATTATTATGGTCTATAAAAAATGTATTTGATAGTCTATAAGATAAGGTATAGTCTATAAGATAATATATAGACTAGTCTTTAGGATAAGATCTTGTCTATAAGATAATTATAGTCTATAAACTTTTCCAAACTTTTCACTGTTACTGTAGGTTAGTCTATAAGATAAGATATTGTCTAGTCTTTAAAATAAGATATAGTCTAGTCTGTAAGACAATATATTGTCTAGCCTATAAGATAAGATATATACTAGTCTATAAGATATAGGCCAGTCAATAATTGCTCAGCATTTTTCCTGATCAACTCACATGGTCAAGTAAAACTTGTGGCTTACCTATTATATTATAATGGTCCCAGTAGGGAACAAAGCCCATTCTGATGGACTAAGGCTGTGACTCCCTGATACAATGGTACACTTGAGAGATTCAAGGCCACATTCATTCAAGCTACACAATGGGAGATCTGCAAGGAAGTATTGTTTCATTACAAATCTAAATATGTTTTTGTTTCATCTAGTAAATGTCTTATGCACACAGTTGATGCACATTTGTGTGGAGCAGGAGCGAATCATTTTCATGCAGTGTTGTATGTTGGTTGGTGCAGTGCAGGTTTGACTGAGTACCATCCCTAATTGTTGTTACAGTCACAGTTAAGTACACAGTGAGCTCAAGGTAGAAGTTGCCCTGGCAGATCTAGGATCAGATGATTGAACCCCTTATCCAAATCATAAACTTAAGGGAGATGAATCAATATCTGACCCTGGACCTGTGGTTAGCGACAACTTCTGCCTACACCGAACAGCTCAGCATGTTCTAAAGGAGTAGTCGCTCAGCACTGAACATCAGAGATACACTCTATATGGACTGATGTAAACCTACACTTTAAAGTCATTATTGTAAAGACAATGTGTTCTCAATGCCTTGCCTGGATGAAGAAAGGTTCAATACTTAAACTCTTCTGACAGAAACATTGTCTTGAAGACGACTGTACATGTTCTACATGTTAAGAAAAGGAATGTAAATGGGTCAGAGTTCCCTTCAAACAATAATAAATCATTAGGATGTCCTCAGGACGTCACAAAATGGTCACCTAAAGTGTGTCAAAGCTCCCTGGAGGTTTTGTCTAGTTTCCGGTTAGTCCCGGGGACATCCCACAGGATGTTTTTAGGACGTTCTTGAGAAGTTGTATAATTTTTACGGTGTTCTCTGGATGTCGTGTCATGTTCCCCTGGAGGTTTGTCTAGTTCCCTGTTGGTCCCGGAGGATGTTTTTAGGATGTTCTTGGGATATTGTGTCATGGTCCCCTGGATGTTTTGTCTGGTTCCCAGTTTGCCCTGGGATGTCCCCGAGGACGTTTTTAGGACTTTCTTGCGATGTTTTGTCAAGGTCCCCTGAACGTTCTTGGGACGTGATGTGATGGTCTCCAGGAGGTTTTTGTCTAGTTCCCAGTTTTTGTCTAGTTCCCCATACAATTTAATTTCTTTACTTTTAATGTTTTTGGACACCTGTAACCGTCACTTGACAAAAACTTCCAGGGGACCAGGACACAGCGTCCAAAGAACGTCCTAAAAACTTACTTGAGGACGTCCCCGGGACAAACCAGGAACTAGACAAAACCTCCAGGGGACCATGACACAATGTCCAAAGAACGTCAGCGGGACATACCGGGAACTAGACCAAACCTCCAGTGAACCATAATACAACATCCCAAAAAAATTGGGAACGATAAAAAAGTCCTCCAGAGAATGTTCCCTTGGGACCATCATACGACGTACTAAGGACTAGTAAAATGAAAATCCTGAGAATGTCCTAAAAGGTCCTAACATGGTCCTCAGTGACGTCCTGGGAACGTACAGGGAACTAGACAACTGTCCCCTGGAGTGTGGCTTTGGGACCATCAAGCAACCTTCTCTCTCTCTCTCTCTCTCTCTCTCTCTCATGATGTATATTGTACCATTAACATGGTGTAATAATCAATGGTTTGGATTGTGTCGGCTGTAAGAGAACTTCAGTGATTTCCACTGTATTTGTACTGTACAGTGGGATTTTATGTAACCTAATACTGGTTTTGTTTGAGCATATATTTGCAGTATTTGTTGTGTAGCCATGCATTTATGGTATATCTTTGTTAGCAATAGGATCTAAGATCCATGCCCTTTTGAAAACAGTCAATGTTCATTTATTACGCTAATAACCAGGGTACTTTTCTATGGTGTGAACCAACTGGACAATTATTCTAGAAGCTGTCACTGGACTGTATACACTAGTAATTTTTTGAGTTTAGCGGTTTGAAGTAGCAATGTAATCTTTTACAGAAACATAGATTTGGGACAATTAAGAACATATCCGTTTTACCCTTGTCAGGACTTGTAGACTTTCAGATTGAGTCCTCGTCGACTCCTCCCCCTTTTTTAATCCCAACATGCACTCTCTTTTTCTCCGCTTGATGTTGACACTTGATCCCTGATTTGTTAAGAAAACCGTAAATGACTGGATTTACATACAGATGAATAAAACACTACTACTTATAAAGCTCTCCCTTTTTCTCTTATTTCAGTATATTTTTTTTACTCTCTGTGTTTGACAGAAGAAAGAAACATTAAAAGTGACATTTGAAATGAATCTTTACCCATGCTACATGAAGTGTTTTCCTTCTCAACATAAAATCTGAATATAAATGAATGCATAACCAAGTAGATTTTTGTTGCAAGTCAAAATCCTGGAACCATCCAGTCTGTTTCGATATGTATTACTACAGTTGCATACCAAGGCCTAGTAGCTGAACTGGATCCATTCCTCAGGGAGTGACACCTTGATACTGTGAATATTCAGCAGCTCCCTCACATCTCAATCAAACTGTCTCTCTCTCGATGCAGGGAAACTTGTGATTTCAAGGTCAGCACTTTGTTAATATCACAGCAGTCATGCATCAGAGACAAGGCGACGACTTGCCTCCCAGCATGCTAGCGACGCGCTCAAAGCACTAAAAGCTGTCATTCAATATGTCCCCCGTCTTTGACGATCAAGAGGAGGATATTGTTCCTTTGGTATTTGGTGTTTTATTAGGATCCGCATTAGCTGTTGCAAAAGCAGCAGCTACTCTTCCTGGGGTCCACACAAAACATGAAACATAATACAGAATGATATAATACAGAACATCAATAGACAAGAACAGCTCAAGGACAGAACTACATACATTTTTTTTAAAGGCACACGTAGCCTACATATCAATGCATACACACAAACTATCTAGGTCCAAAAGGGGAGAGGTGTTGTGCCGTGAGGTGTTGCTTTATCTGTTTTTTGAAACCAGGTTTGCTGTTTATTTGAGCAATATGAGATGAAAGGAAGTTCCATACAATTAGGGCTCTATATAATACTGTATGCTTTCTTGAATTTGTTCTGGATTTGGGGACTGTGAAAAGACCCCTGGTGGCATGTCTGGTGTGATAAGTGTGTGTTTCAGAGCTGTGTGTAACTTGTCTATGCAAACAATTTGGGATTTGCACTGAAATCTAACAGTACAGCTCCCACAATCATCTTATTATCAATTTCTTTCAACCAATCATCAGTAATTTGTGTCAGTGCAGCACATGTTGAGTGCCTTTCTCTATAAGCATGCTGAAGGTCTGGTGTTAATTTGTTTACAGAGAAATAGCATTGTATCTGGTCAAACACAATTTTTTCCAACAGTTTGCTAAGAGCTGGCAGCAAGCTTATAGGTCTGCTGTTGGAACCAGTAAAAGCCGCTTTACTACTCTTGGATAGCGGAAATAATTTGGCTTCCCTCCAGGCCTGAGGACAAAGACTTTCCTCTAGGCTCAGATTAAAAATATGACATATAGGAGTGGCTATAGAGTCAGCTACCATCCTCAGTAGCTTTCCATCTAAGTTGTCAATGCCAGGAGGTCTGTCATTAATTTATCTATAACAATAACTTTTCCACCTCTCCCACACTAACTTTACAAAATTCCAACTTGCAATGCTTTTCTTTCATTATATGTTTTTTATGCATGAATGCAATTGCTGACTGTTCATTGTTGGCATTTCCTGCCTAAGTTTGCCCACTTTGCCAATGAAATAATCATTAAAATAATTGTCAACATCAAATGGTTTCGTGATGAATAAGCCATCTGATTCGATGAAAGTGGACTTGAATTTGTCTTTCTGCCCATAATTTCCCATCATTCTTTATATCATTGATCTTGGCTTGTCGAGTTAAGTCACATAATTTCTCGATTTGCGGAAAGTATGCCAATTAGATGTGCAGCCAGACTTATTAGTCACTCATTTTGCCCCATATCTTTCAACCATACAGTTTTTCAATTCCTCATCAATCCATGGAGCCTTAACAGTTCTAACAGTCAGTTTCTTAACAGATGCATGTTTATCAATAATTGGAAGAAGCAATTTTCATAAATTCTGCAAGCGCAGCGTCTGGATGCTCCTCATTAACCTCTCTTGGGTAGGGGGCAGTATTTTCACGTCCGGATGAAAAGTGTGCCCAATTAAACTCCTGCTACTCAGGCCCAGAAGCTAGGATATGCATATAGTTGGTAGATGTGGATGGAAAACACTCTAAAGTTTCTAAAACTGTTAAATGATTTCTGTGAGTATACAAAACTGATATGACAGGCGGAACCCAAGGACAAACCATCCCCCCAAAATTGTTCAGCCTTCCACTGTTTCAATGGCTTTCATGTTTATTATGAGTTAACCTGTTCTAGCCCGGGGTTCCGCTAGCGAACCCCCACATTCCACTGAAAAGGCAGCGCGCGAAATTCAGAAATTTATTTTTTAGAAATATTTAACTTTCACACTTAACAAGTCCAATACAGCAAATGAAAGATTAACATCTTGTGAATCCAGCCACATGTCCGATTTATAAATGTTTTACAGGCGAAAACACCACGTATAATTATATTAGCCACAAATCCAAAAAGCACAGACATTTCTTTCACAGCACAGGTACTTTCACAAAACCCCCAAATAGAGATAGAATTAATCACTAACCTTTGAATTCTTCATCAGATGAGTCTATCATCATGTTACACAATACATTTATGTTTTGTTCGATAATGTGCATATATATATACAGTGGGAGAACAAGTATTTGATACACTGCCGATTTTGCAGGTTTTCCTACTTACAAAGCATGTAGATGTCTGTAATTTTTATCATAGGTACACTTCAACTGTGAGAGACGGAATCTAAAACAAAATCCAGAAAATCACATTGTATGATTTTTAAGTAATTAATTTGCATTTTATTGCATGACATAAGTATTTGATACATCAGAAAAGCAGAACTTAATATTTGGTACAGAACCTTTGTTTGCATTACAGAGATCATACGTTTCTGTAGTTCTTGACCAGGTTTGCACACACTGCAGCAGGGATTTTGGCCCACTCCTCCATACAGACCTTCTCCAGATCTTCAGGTTTCGGGGCTGTCGCTGGGCAATACGGACTTTCAGCTCCTCAAAGATATTCTATTGGGTTCAGGTCTGGAGACTGGCTAGGCCACTCAAAGACTTGAGATGCTTCTTACAGAGCACTCTTAGTTGCCCTGGCTGTGTGTTTCGGGTCGTTGTCTTGCTGGAAGACCCAGCCACGACCCATCTTCAATGCTCTTACTGAGGGAAGGAGGTTGTTGGCCAAGATCTCGCGATACATGGCCCCATCCATCCTCCCCTCAATACGGTGCAGTCGTCCTGTCCCCTTTGCAGAAAAGCATCCCAAGAATGATGTTTCCACCTCCATGCTTCACGGTTGGGATGGTGTTCTTAGAGTTGTACTTATCCTTCTTCTTCCTCCAAACACGGCGAGTGGAGTTTAGACCAAAAAGCTCTATTTTTGTTCTCATCAGACCACATGACTTCTCCCATTCCTCCTCTGGATCATCCAGATGGTCATTGGCAAACTTCAGACGGGCCTGGACATGCGCTGGCTTGAGCAGGGGGACCTTGCGTGCGCTGCAGGATTTTAATCCATGACGGCGTAGTGTGTTACTAATGGTTTTCTTTGAGACTGTGGTCCCAGCTCTCTTCAGGTCATTGACCAGGTCCTGCCGTGTAGTTCTGGGCTGATCCTCACTTCCTCATGATCATTGATGCCCACGAGGTGAGATCTTGCATGGAGCCCCAGACCGAGGGTGATTGACCGTCAACTTCAACTTCTTCCATTTTCTAATAATTGCGCCAACAGTTGTTGCCTTCTCACCAAGCTGCTTGCCTATTGTCCTGTAGCCCATCCCAGCCTTGTGCAGGTCTACAATTTTATCCCTGATGTCCTTCACAGCTTCTGGTCTTGGCCATTGTGGAGAGGTTGGAGTCTGTTGATTGAGTGTGTGGACAGGTGTCTTTTATACAGGTAACGAGTTCAAACAGGTGCAGTTAATACAGGTAATGAGTGGAGAACAGGAGGGCTTCTTAAAGAAAACTACAGGTCTGTGAGAGCCGGAATTCTTACTGGTTGGTAGGTGATCAAATACTTATGTCATGCAATAAAATGCAAATAATTTCCTTAAAAATCATACAATGTGATTTCCTGGATTTTTGTTTTAGATTCCGTCTCTCACAGTTGAAGTGTACCTATGATAAAAATTACAGACCTCTACATGCTTTGTAAGTAGGAAAACCTGCAAAATCGGCAGTGTATCAAATACTTGTTTCTCCACTGTATATTAAAAATCTCAGTTTACATTGGCACGTTATGTGCAGTAATGTTTTGATTCCAAAACATCTGGTGATTTTGCAGAAATACTCATAATAAACATTGATAAAGATGCAAGTGTTATTCACAATAATTAAAGATAAACGTATCTCTATGCAACGATGTGTCAGATTTCAAAATAAACTTTACGGAAAAGAATTAATCTGAGAACGGCCTTTAGGCACAATCCAGTCAAAGAAATAGTCGCCTTTTTGGCGTCACAAAGCTACAAAAACACTTATAATGTGGCATTACCTTCGAATAACTTCATCAGAAGGCACTCCCAGGATTCCCAGATCGACAGAAATGACAGAAAAGCCCATCATTTAGCCACTTGTTGTTAGCATGTTCAGCCCAGGAATCCATTTTCATGACGCAGAGAAATCCCTCCAGACAAAAACTCAAAAAGTTCCATTACAGGTCGTAGAAACAGGTCAAATGATGTTTGCAATCCATATTTAGTATGTGTTTTACATTAATCATCAATAAGGATCCAACCGGAGAATTTCATTGTCTGAAGAAAGAGCATTGGAATGAGAGCTCTCTCTCTCTCCCTCGCGCGCAAATCCAGACTGAAATCTCTGATGACCACTCACTAAAACAGCTCCTATGAGCCCCTCCTTTATAGTAGAATAATAAGACTAAAATCTAAAGACGGCGACATCTAGTGGAAGCCCTAGGCAGTGTTTGTTCAGCCATATCTACAAGGGGTACCATTTGACACTGTTTTGAAAATCGAGTTCTCATTTCCTGTTTTGACCTCTTCTCAGGTTTTTGTCTGCCAAATGAGTTCTGTTATACTTACAGAAATAATTCAAACAGTTTTAGAAACTTCAGAGTGTACATACAATAGTAATAATAATTATATACAATAGTAATAATAATATGCATGTATTACCTTCTGGGACAGAGTAGGAGGAAATTTCGTTTGGGCACGCAATTTGTTCAAAGTGGAAACACTGCCCCCTATCCCGATGAAGTTTTAAAGTCCTCCCAGATTGCAGTTTCTAGGGCTTCCACTAAATGTCAACAACAGTCACTAGAAAGAGTTTCATGCTGGATTTTGGAAAAATGAGCTAGAAGTTGTAGTTTTTCTAAGTGGCTCCCATTTTGGCTGTAGTGTTTCCATGCACGTGGGAGAAAGCGCGTTCTTTGTTATTTATCTCCGGTAATGAACATACTATTCTCCGTCTTAAATTGTATCATTTATTTACYTTTTAGGGTACCTGAGGTTTGATTATTAACATTGTTTGAACTGTTTGGATAAGTTTATTGTTAACGTTTGGGATTCATTTTGTATGCATTTTGAAGGAGGAAACCGGTGGATTATTGAATGAAGCGTGCCAGCTAAACTGAGTTTTTATGGATATAAAGAAGGGCTTTATCGAACAAAAGGACCACTTGTGATGTAACTGGGACCTTTTGGAGTGCCAKCAGAAGAAAATCTTTAATCACATCAGACCAAGAAATATTTTTAACATCATCCCCATAAGAGTCACAGCAAAATCTTTTATATGATCATCTTATATACTATTTTAGGCCCAGCTGTTGGAACTGTGGCTTTTCTGGATATAGCCGCTATATTGTGATCACAGCATCCAATGTGTACGGATACAGCTTTAGAGAAAAGTTCTACAGCAGTAGATAAAATGTGATCGATACATGTGGATGATCTTGTTCCTGTAATGTATGTAAACACCCTGGTAGGTTGGTTAATAACATGAACCATATTACAGGTACTGGTTACAGTAAGAAGCTTCCTCTTGAGCGGACAGATTGATGAAAACCAGTTAATATCCAGTTCCCCAAGAAAGTAGACCTCTCTGTTTACATCCCATACACTATCAAGCATTTCACACATATTATTTAGATACTGACTGTTAGCACTTGGTGGCCTGTAGCAACACTCCAAAATAAAAGGCTTTAGATGTGCCAAGTGAACCTGCGACCACAACACTTCAATAACACTTGACATAAGATATTCTCTAAGCATTACAGGGATATGGCTCTGAATATATACAGCAACACCTCCCCAATATGCATTTCTGTCTCTTCTATAGATGTTACAGTATATCCTTGTATTGCTACTGCTGTATCATCAAATGAATTATCTAAGTGAGTCTCAGAAATGGATAATATATGAATGTTAGCAAGCTATTGATTTCATGAACCTTATTTCTAAGGCTACATATATTAATATGGGCCATTTTCAGCCCTTCTTGAGTCCACGGGACGGTTGAGCTGACTAATGCGATTAGTATGAAGTTATAAGTAACAAGAATATTTCCCAGGAAATAGACATATCTGATATTGGCAGAAAGATTACATTCTTGTTAATCTAACTGCACTGTCCAATTTATAGTAGCTATAGTAGCTATTACAATGAGAGAATACCATGTTATTGTTTGAGGACAGTGCACAATTTTGAACATTAAAAGTTATTGTTAAACAAATTAGGTAAATTTGGGAAGTCTTGACATTTTGAACAGAAATGAAATGGTTCATTTGATCAGTCTAACACTTTGCACATACACTGCTGCCCTCTAGTGTCCAAAATCTAAATTGCACCTGGTATGGAATAATACATTATGGTCTTTCTCTTGTATTTCAAAGCTGATGGTACAAAAAAATACAATATAAAGTTTTTTTCTTTGTGGTATTTTCTTTTACCAGATCTATTGTGTATTATTCTCCTACATTCCTTTCACATTTCCACAAACATCAAAGTGTTTCCTTTCAAATGGTACCAATAATATGCATATCCTTGCTTCAGGGCCTGAGATACAGGCAGTTAGATTTGGATATGTAATTTTAGGCGAATATTTAAAAAAGGGGGGCGGATCTTTATGAGCTTATCAGAGATAGACATAATACTGAAAAGAGAAAACAAAGTAAGAGAAAAAAATACACATTCAGCAGTCCAATAATCAATTGGTGTGTGTATGTGTGCTTCGGGGTTGAAGATACAAACCCATAGGCTTGGCTCTCTCATCCCTTCCAGGCTTCTGGGAGGGAGGGTGGACAATGAGCCTGTCATAGAGAAGGTATGCAATGTCCTCATGCACTCTGGCAGCTTTCATGGCTGGAATCAGTTCTTTCCTCTTCTGGCTCCACAGCTTCAGGATAGTCCTTGTTGAGGAAGATATATGTTCCTCTCAAGTTCTTTTCTCTTTCCAGAACAGCTACCTTATCCTTGAACATCAGGAACTTGACCACTACTGGCTCGGGCCTATCACCTGGGCCGGCGGTGGGGTTTCCAGTTCTGTGGGCATGCTCCACCTCAATCTTCCTGTGGTCCATCTTCAATTTCTCAGAGATCATTTCCCTCAGACTCCGTGCAGGTCTCATGTGGAGATTCTGCAATACCTTCCACAACCATGTGGTTCCGCCTTGATAGTCCCTTCGAGATGTATCTGTCATTGTTATCATGGATTCACACACAGAACTGATGTCCTCTCTCAATGACTTACAGACTGCTGTCATCTTGCCGTTGTCCTGTTTCAACTCATTGAGATGACCCTGGGAGAACTGCAAACTGTTCTTCAGGTCCTGGACCTCTCTGGTTAGATCGTCCATTCTTTTATTAGTAGAATCCACAAGTATTTGGACAAAACACTTTAATCTATTTTCTTGTTGTAACAGCAGCTTGTAGGTCTTTTTTTGTTAATTTAAAAGATCCTTCACTTGTGATAGAGAGACACCACCGTTCTCAACAGTACTCCCACCGGCTTTGGTCTTTGTCATGGTAGGTTATCTTCTTATGGCTGCAATCCCGTTAACGGGATCGATATGACAACAGCCAGTGAAAGTGCAGGGCGACAAATTCAAACAACAGAAATTATCATAATTAAAATTCCTCAAACATACATGTATCTTCTACCATTTTAAAGGTAATCTTGTTGTTAATCCCACCAAAGTGTCCGATTTCAAATAGGCTTTTCAGCGAAAGCACCACAAACGATTATGTTAGGTCACCGCAAAATCACAGACAGAGTCATTTTCCCAGCCAAAGACAGGAGTCACAAAAAGCAGAAATAGAGATAAAATTAATCCCTAACCTCTGATGATCTTCATCAGATGACACTCATAGGACTTCATGTTACACAATACATATATGTTTTGTTCGATAAAGTGAATATTTATATCCAAAAACCTCAGTTTACATTGGCGCCATGTTCAGAAATGCCTCCAAAATATTCTGAGAAATTGCAGGGCCACGTCAAATAACATAAATACTCATCATAAACGTTGATGAAAGACACATGTTTTACTTATAATAAAATATACACTTGTTCTTAATGCAACCGCTGTGTCAGATTTCAAAAAGCTTTACGGCAAAACACAATATTCAATAATCTGAAAACAGTGTTCAGCCACAAAAGCAAGCCATACAGTTACCTGCCAAATTGTGCAGTCAACAAAACTCATAAAAAGCATTCACTTACCTTTGCTGATGTTCGTCGGAATGCACTCCCAGGACTACCACTGTTACAACTTCCGCCGAAGTCGGCCCTCTCCTTGTTCGGGTGGTGTTCGGCGGTCGACGTCATTGGCTTTCTAGTCACCACCGATCCATMTTWCATTTTTGTTTTGTCTGTATTACAAACACCTGGTTTCAATTCCCATGTCWTGTTCCTTATTTAATCCTCTGGCATACCTTTCTGTTCTGTCCGCGATTGTTGGTGTTTTAGTGGTTCGTGTGTCAGATTTTTTAAATGCTTTACGGCGAAAGCATACATTACGATTATGAGAACATAGCCCACTAAACAAATCATTACAAACAGTAGCCAGGCAGCTAGAACAGTTACACAATTTAGAAATAGAGATAAAATTAATCCCTTACCTTTGATGATCTACATATGGTTGCAATCAGCAGACATTCATTTACTCAATAAATGTTATTTTTGTTCGATAAAGTATCTTTATACCCCAAAACCAACCGTTTTGTTCGCACGTTTTCTTCAGTAATCCACAGGCTAAAACGCAGTTAAAACAGGAAGACAAAAAAATCCAAATTGTATCCGTAAAGTTCATAGAAACATGTCAAACGATGTTTATATTCAAACCTCAGGTTGTTTTTAGCCTAAATAATCAATAATATTTCAACCGAACAATAACGTTGTCAATATAAAATGTAAACAAGAAACGCACTCTCTCGGTCTTGCGCAGGAAAAAGCTCTGTGACACGGCAGGGTCCACTCATTCAGACTGCTGTTACTTCTTAATTTTTCAGAATACAAGCCTGAAACATTTTCTGAAGATTGTTGACATCTAGTGGAAGGCATAGAAACTACATGTTGAGTCCTAAGTCAATGGATACTGTATTGGCATTGAATAGAAAACTACAAAACCAAAAAAGAAAATCCTGAATGGATTTTTTCTCAGGTTTTTGCCTGCCAAATCAGTTCTATTATACACACAGACACTATTTTAACAGTTTTGGAAACTTTATAGTGTTTTCTATCCAAATCTACCAGTTATATGCATATCATATATTCTGGGCCCGAGATGCAGGCAGTTTAATTTGGGCATGCATTTCATCCAAAATTCCGAATGCTGCCCCCTACCCTAGAGAAGTTAAAGTCCTGAGGAGCCTGAACGAGGTTTGTTAAAGGTTACAACTCCCCCCTGATTATCGTATTAACCCCTCGTTCCATGTGTCTCTCCTCAGGCCGGTGGTGGCTGTTCCGCTCCAGCAGTCTGAGGTGCGGGAGGTTCCTCCGCCCCCTCTGGACATCGAGGGSGTCCCGGCGTATACCGTACGAGCCATCATGGACTCAAGGCGTCGGGCGAGGGGCCTTCAGTACCTTGTGGAGTGGGAGGGGTACGGCCCGGAGGAGAGATGCTGGGTACCGGTGGAGGACATCCTAGATCCTTCATTGCTACAGGAGTTTCACCGTCTCCACCCGGATCGCCCTGCGTCCCGTCCTCCGGGTCGTCCCCGAGGCCGGTGTCGGCGCGCAGCAGGAGCCGCGCGTCAAGGGGGGGTACTGTCACGACTTCCGCCGAAGTCGGCCCCTCTCCTTATTCGGGTGGTGTTCGGCGGTCGACGTCACCGGTTTTCTAGTCTGTATTTTCCTTATTGGAATATTGCTTGCCTTTTTGTGAGTAAACTCAGTTGTTTTGCTCAAACCTGTGTCCTGCGCCTGACTCCGCTACATCTCTGCACCCACTTCCACAAGAAATGTTAGTTTTGTTCGGTAATGTTCATCATTTATGTCCAAATAGCTATTTTTGTTAGCATGTTTGGTAAACAAATCCAACGTCAGGATGCGCGTTCACTAAAAGCTGACAAAATGTCCAAAAGTTCCGTAACAGTCAGTAGAAACATGTCAAACGATGTATTGAATCAATCTTTAGAATGTTTTTAACATAAATCTTGAATACCGTTCCAACCGGAGAATTACATTGACTTCAGATGAGCGATGGAACAGAGCTCCCTCTCATGAGCTCTGTCCATGCGCGTGCATGGTCAGAGCATGGTCAGGTCATGGCAGACCTGACTAATTCCCCTCTCATTCGCCCCCCCCTTCACAGTAGAGGCATTAGACAAGGTTCTACAGACTGTTGACATCTAGTGGAAGCCGTAGGAAGTGCAAACTCATCCATATCTCACTGTGAATTCAAAAGGATCTTGGTTGAAAATCGACCAGCCTCAGAATTCCCACTTCCTGTTTGGATTTTTTCTCAGGTTTTTGCCTGCCATTTGAGTTCTGTTATACTCACAGACATCATTCAAACAGTTTTAGAAACTTCAGAGTGTTCTCTATCCAATATGAGTAATAATATGCTTATTTTAGCAACTGGAACTGAGGAGCAGGCAGTTTACTATGGGCACCGCTGTGCACCTTTCATCCAAGCTACTCAATACTGCCCTTGCAGCCATAAGAAGTTATACTGTTACTCATCACAGTTCCAGACAGGGCTGGTCACAGCAAAGACTGAAAACAACAAACAGTAGGGATCTAGACAGCCACAAATCCGGGACAATCCGTGGTCCCAGCCACAATGGCTAAACGCGGGCTGTGTTCAAGAAACATCTGCTAGCTCGATATGCAGCTAGCTGGCAGCTAGGCTAGCTGCGACGCCAAATAACTCCTCAGACCCGTCTTTGGTCGGCAGGATCACTGGAAAGAGACAAGCAGTCCCAGCAACTGATGCTAACTGCGTCACGAGGTCCAAACTAAGAAGCTAGCTTGCTACCAAGAACTTTCCAATACACTTTCAAACAACACATTTTTCAAATGAACAAAACCAAGCTCTTCCTCGATCTGCACTCTCAGGGTGTTTGTTTGTTTCATGTGGGAGGATGAAACCCGGGAAGCTATCCAGGCGTTGTAAGGTCTGGCATGCATCAGCACCGCCTGGGCAGAGGAACGCACCCTTTTACTGACAGCCTGAGTCTGCAGCTTTTTTGCTTCTGCTGCAAAGTCATCTGTGATTGGCCAGAAATGCATAGTATTTTTATTTTGTTCATTTGCTGTTTTTTCATTATTTTAGATGATGACACAATATTTATGCAGTCTTAGTCAATTATTATCCTAATCTTAATCAAATAGCTCATGTATTTTATACCCTTGCCAAAATGGCTGTACGTGACTATTGTAGTTCTTCGTAGTTTGTAGAGTAGGAAGCAGTTTAGAATGTGTGGCCAGTCTACAAGTTGGCTTGTGAGTGTGTGAGGGGCTAGCAGGCTAATTTCCTCAAAGAGCCTTTCTGTCCTCACCTCTTCCTGATATCACATCTTCTTACACATCCCTCACCTCTTCTCCTCATATCAGACTAACCCTGTTCAAGAAACAAATTGGTTCTTGCTTGTTTCCCAGTGGTGCTAAGGCCCCGACTCACCTGCTCTGCCCTCTCTCTAGAATCCATGTCATTAAAGAGAGAGACTACCCTTCAAACAATTATTCATCCCCCTTTGTTCATGCCATCTATCTTCTTCTATGTTTCTTATTGTTATTCACTGTGTTTAGAGACACATTCATTTCAGTGTTACAGATGATATTGACTTGACAGAGGCTCCTTTAAAAGCTGAAGAGTCAGACGTTTTATACAGTCAGAATGTTAAAAGTCTCACTCTTCAGGTCGAGTGCTTCTCTCTCTAGTTCTGCCTCATTATAAAATACAGTGTTCTCAATATGCACAGTTAGTCTTCTGTTGCATTAGCCCTGGCAAGAACGGGCATTAATAATTTGGCCCTCCGGTTAGCTGTTGGCTGTAGAATGACAGTGGTTTCTAATGTCTCTGCTCTGCTCGCTACAAATAAGCCATTTCTCCCCCTTCTCTATTTTCCCCACAGAGGTAAAATATACGGCCTACTGAGTTTTTACTGCCGCCAATTAGCGCCTAGGCAAATGTGAGTGTGTGCCATCGATTCACTCACTGATTGAGGTGGACTCCATCAAAGTCTCGGTGAACCTCGGACCTCTGCAATATTCATCAAGGTGCGTTCGCTAGCCTCGTATGCCCTCAGAGGAGCGTACCCTCAGGAAGAGCCACCACTGAGTGTGGATGGCCAAGTGGTCAGCGCTGAATAGCAATAGAGAAATGTAATTTAACTTAGTAAATATTGATGCCGTTTGTTACATCTTTTATGAGGGGCTGAAAAGAATCAGCGATGACCATACAGCGCATTTCTCATGTCAGTTGTCAAGGTCACTGATTAGGGGTTTAAAGATTCCTGGAGTCTGGAAGAAATAAGACGGAAATCCAAGAATCTTCCAACTGGGATTTCGGGAATTTGAGGAAAGTTACCAGACTTTTGCAACCCTAGTATTGATATTATCTAGCTAACAAACCAAGAAAGTGGTGGTTTTCAAGGCTCCTTTTCACTCTGTTTTACATTGAACTCTGTGTGTGTACAATAAATCCCACCCTGGCTTCTTGCTGAAACTGGTCTAAACCAGTTTCATTGTTTTGGGTAACCTCTCCCGGCCTGCTTTGCTTTGGCTGTTGAGCTGTGTTCACTCTCTCCCTTTCCAGTTTTACTGTACTGTCACTCAGCTCTCTTTCTCCTTCTCTCACTCTTTCTACCTTGTTCCTTTCATCCTTCCTTGTCTTTCTCCCTCCACCTTCCTATTCTCACTTTCTGTCTTTCTACCTCTCACCCCATCTTCTCTCCCTATCCCTGCTTCTATTTCTCTCTCCCTTTCTGTCTTCCTCCTACTCATACTCCCCCTCTTCCTCAGTCAGTCTGCGGAAGGTCCACTCACCTTAAAGGTTCTGTGTAGTGAAAGGAGGTCAATTGGTTTTGTTAACTATGGCAAAAGGTCAAAGTTGGTAGTGTTAATAATATATTCTTCAGACTAGGGTCTATTTTTCTCCACTTTCTGTCTGACTGATGTGCCCAAAGTAAACTGCCTGTTATTAAGGCCCAGAAGCCAGGATATGCATATAATTTGTACCATTGGATAGAAAACACTTTGAAGTTTGTGTAAATGTAAAAAAAATGTATGAGACTATAACACAATTGATATGGTTGGAAAAAATCCAAAGAAAAACAACCCAGAATAATATTTTTTAGAGAGCCACTGCTCTTACAATGGGAAGCTATGGGGCATATGCAATTCCAGCTCCCAGATTACAATTCCTATGGCTTCCACTAGATGTCCACAATCTTTGTTCAACGTTTCAGGCTTGTTTCTTCCCAAACGAGGAAGAATTTTGAGTTTTTGTACCGGGAGTCAGAGTTGGAAATCAGTCTATGCGTGCGTGACGAAGAGGACGCGCACCTGCTAATATCGTTTTCCTATTGAACATATTTCTTTCCCTATGAAATGTTATAGTTTAATTACATTTTAGGGTACCTGAGGATTTAATAGAAACATATTTTGACTTGTTTTAACAAAGTCTAGCAGTAGATTTTTGGATTTCTTTCTCTGCATGTTAAACGAGTGGATTACTCAAATCGATGGCGTCAACTAAACAGACTTTTTGGGATATAAAGAAGTAATTTATCTAACAAACGACCATGCATGTTGTAGCTGGGACCCTTTGGATTGCAAATCAGAGGAAGATTTTCAAAAAGTAAGTGAATATTTAATCGCTATTTGTGATTTTATGAATCCTGTCCTGGTTGAAAAATATTTTGATGTGGGGCGCCATCCTCAAACAATCGCATGACATGCTTTTCTGTAAAGCCTATTGTAAATCGGACAATGCAGTTAGATTAATAACAAGAATGTAAGCTTTTAACCGATACAAGACACTTGTATGTACCTAGATGTTGAATATCTATAATGTTTATGGATATTTATTTGAATTGTGCGCCCTCCAATTTCACCGGAAGTTGTCGACAGGTGTTCCGCTGGTGTCCCGCAGGTGTCCCACTCTAGAAAGTTGAGTGAAGCTCAATCTCATGCTTCTCTGTGCTCTGATATTTCTTCTGCGTGGCAGACCTGGAGAGCTGTGCACACACTCACAGCTTAGAGGGAACATTGCCCCTAAACCCCTCCAAAACCAACCCCTCGGCATTCCCCCCAGCTCACCTCTAACCCCCTCCAAAACCAACCGCTCGGCATTCCCCCCAGCTCACCTCTAACCCCCTCCAAAACCAACCCCTCGGCATTCCCCCCGCTCTCCTCCAACCCCCCCCCAAACCAACCCCTCGGCCTTCCCCCCCAGCTCACCTCTAACCCCGTCCAAAACCAAACCCTCGGCATTCCCTACCAGCTCACCCCTAACCCCCTCCAAAACCAACCCCTGGGCATTCCCCCCAGCTCACCTCTAACTCTCTCCAAAACCAAACCCTCGGCATTCCCCCCAGCTTACCTCTAACCCCCTCCAAATCCAAAGTATTCCTTCCAACTGGAAATTATGTCAATTAGTTGTCTACCCTTGGCCCGGCTAATATCAATATTTATCAACCTTTAAAAGTAAACATGTTCTGAGGTATTTTGTTTGCCTTGCTACTTGTGGTATTTCAGCGCTTTGAGTTGTATTGATTCTGCAGTAGGGGAAAAGCAGGCTTGTGAATAGAGAAGATGTTAGTAGGTTTATTTTGTAATCGACACAGACTGACTCAGGTCTCCAGTGGAGTAAGTGGCCGTTCCACTGGATGTCATAAGGTGAATGCACCAATTTGTAAGTCGCTCTGGATAAGAGCGTCTGCTAAATGACTTAAATGTAAATGTAAATGAGTAGCGGAAGGTTGAGAGCCTATGAGCCTATCCATGAATCCAGAGGAGAAACACTGGCTCGGAACAATACAGGCACTGGGAAGGCAAGAGAGAAACTAGGAGCTGCACTAACTCCTCTACTTGTTTTGGATTGCTACGCTTTGTTCCCAAATTGACCTCCTTTCACTACACAGAACGTATGACTTCCTTGACTAAATATGACTTTTCTTTCCACTCTTGCATCCACACGGACTCTGCCAAGTTTGGGCTGGCTTTTTTAGGATTAGTCTCTGACTCACTGTTATTACCGGAATATGGCCACCCCTGACCTGTTACTATAGAAAGCAATAGATTAGAATAGAAAATAATGATGTACTGCTTAATAACAGCTTTCAGACGAAGATTACATGGCTTAGAAAACAAACCCCAGCATTACTAACAGTTTACAGATGGGACACATACACCTTATCCAAAAAACAGACCTGGTTTCTCTCATTTCAACACCACCCACCCGGATCTCTTATTGGTTTACATGTCTCACTCTCTTGCTCAGTTATTGGTTCTGTCTCTCAGGGCGGTAATGGTGTTAACTACAGTGTTTAGCCAGAGATGGGCTTATAGTCCCACATATCCACAAAGGTTAATTAGCAGCAGAAGGTACCGCTACCAGATATGTTGACATTTACATGTCATCTCTCTACTAAAACCAGAGACAGAACCCCATTTGGGGAAAATTGTAAGAAAAAAATACTATTTTTAAAACATCCTAATTTCTATTCTAGGTCTGGTGTTGATATGCAGATTTGGCGGTGGGTGACATTTAAAAGTAGTTAATTGTGCAAATCTTTGTTTCAGGCTGTAAAGGTTGTGTGCTGGAAGTGGGTCTAAGCCCAGCTGCTTTGGTAAAGGGAGGAAATGAAGGCCTGTCTCTATTGACTGGGGCTACAAAGCCCTCTATGCCTTTTCAAGGTGGGTTATGAATATTTATACACACAAACTGTTTGCCAAATTAAAATCAATCTATCCCCGTTGGGAGATGACTCAGACTATCTATTGTCATGTAATTTTTGTTTTACTCATCCCTCGAATGCACAMGGGGTTGGTGGCACCTTAATTGGGGAGGACGGACTTGTGGTAATGGCTGGAGGTGGAATGGTATCAAATACATTAAACACATGGTTTCCATGGTTTCCATGTGTTTGATGCCATTCCATTTGCACTGTTCCAGTCATTATTTTGAGCCATCCCCCCCTCAGCAGCCTCCACTGCGTCGAATGGAAGGTTTTATTTTCCCAACAGCTAAATAGAAACATCAAATTGAACACTGTGTACTAGCATCACAATAAAAGCTAATTTTATTGTATTATAATGTGATGTTTTGATATTGTACATTGTCTAAAGCATCCTATCCCAAAGCATAGGAGGCATGGAGAGGCAGCCTTTAGTAATTATGCCCGAAACTGTGGATATATTTAAAAGATATCTTAAAAACACATCTTTTAAGCTTTGCTTTTCCATAAGATGCTTTTTAGTTGTTCAGTTTGTGTCATTCTTTTGTTTTTTATCTCATGTTTGTTCTGTAGTAAATATTTCATTTTCTTAGTTTTTTCCTGTAAAGCACATTGCATTGCATTCCATGTAGTGGAGGCTGGTGGGAGGAGCTATAGGAGGAAAGGCTCATTGTAATGGCTGGAATGGAATAAATGGAAGGGTATCAAACACATCATACATATGGAAACAAAGTTTGACTCCATTTCTTTAATTCCGTTCCAGACATTACAATGAGCCTGTCCTCATATAGCTCCTCCCCCGCAGCCTCCACTGGATCCATGTCTGAAATGTCCTGTGTCAATAAAGTTTGATTTTATTTTATTTAGGCTAAGTTCAACGTTAGAACCATAGCATCCTATGGTTCTAAAATTAACTTAGCCTTAAGATACTTTTGGGAGACCGAGCCCTGGTTTGATTTGCACATTGTTACAATTCACTGCACTTTCATTCAAAGTGTGATACATTCTCTTGTGTCATGATCTCACAGATCTGACAAGTTTTCCAGACCTTTTAGTGGTTTATTTCAAGCCTCCACTATTCTAAAATAACAGATGGCCAGGCGGCCGCTATAGTCTCTTAGCCATATGTGAATGTTGACACGTTAGAGCCACTGGTATGACATGTCACTCCCCACTCTTCCACTGTTACAGTCCAGCCTCTGTTCAGGGTTTGAATTCCCCTCAGGATCAAAGGACCAGATTGGGTTGTTGTGATCTTAAGCGTGACAGACACAGTCTCACAGACCCCGGCCCCCAGCCCCTCTACAACCTACTCCCTCCACGCTGGTCGCCATGTTTCCCGGCCTGCTGGCTGGACAGTGGGTTATTTCCCAGGGCAGGGACTGAGGGCCTGAGGCCCCAACTGGTGTGATGCTGTGGGGACTGTGATGGGCGTGTCAGGGTTGGGTCAATTTTACATTTCAGGATGTATTTTTCTGTTATGAGATGTTCGATTGTTCCCTTTTATACTGCAGTGTTTGATCTAATGTAWTCTGGGAAATGTATTTTTTCTGATATTTAAAAACATGATTATAGACAACATGATCTTTGAATATTTCCAGACCACTGTAATTATTCAAAAATGTTTTAGGTCTGAAGTGTTTCAACCTTATGCTACATGGTATTGGTAACCATACATGATGTCAAAATAAACATTATTATGGTGATGTGTAGAATACAGAAGCCATTTGAATTTAATTTAATTGTATTTCCTTAAATTCATATTCAATTCAAATTATGCTTCCTGTGGGGAGTGGCCAATTTAAATTCTGCTTCCTGTGGGGAGTGGCAATTTGAATGCAATAATTTAATTCAGAATTGAACCCAACCCTGGTATGCATACAATGTGTGTGTGTGTGTGTGTGTGTGTGTGTGTATGCACATTTGTGTCTGTACTGGTGTGCCTGTCCGCATGTGTGTGTAGAAAGCTCTTCAAAAGACCAGATATACAAATGCAAGGGGATTGAAATGGGCAGTTTTGGAAAACCTATCCACCACCGTGAGGATATTGTTGTTGACATCTGATGGAGGGAAACCTCTGATGAAGTCCTGGAATATAGGGGACCAGGGGCGGCGAGGAATGGGAAGAAGTTGAAGGAGGCCAGTCGGACCTTGCTGCAGAGTTATATTCTGGGCACACACGGTGCAGGCTGCGACGAAGACAGAGATGTCAGGAACCAAGGTGGGCCACCAAAAACGTTGCCGTACAAAGGCCAGGGTCCGATTAGAGAGCCAGGATGACAAGTCAGTTGAGAGGAATGAGTCCATACCAGAACTGGGGAACGGGTAGAGACTGGGAAAAACATCCGGTTAGCCGGGCACATCCCTAGGAATGCTGTGCCTCAGGGACCTGGTTCTCTTTACCCACAGATGAGTGCAGCCGTGAGACAAGAGCTAGGGAGTATGGTATTGGGGTCCAATGGTATAGCAGCGGGGCTATAGAGGTGTGAATGTGCATCCTGTTTCACATTCTTGGATCCCGGGCGGTAGGAGACGGTGAAGTTGAATTGAGTGAATAGCAGGCCCCATCGAGTATGCCTGGAGTTGTGGTGCTTTGTGGTGTGGAGATATTCCAGGTTCTTGTGATCTGTCCATACTATGAATGGTGTTCCGTCGGCTCCAACCAGAACCTCCACTCCTCCAATGCCATCTTCACTGCGAGTAGTTCTCGGTTACCCACGTCGTAATTCCTTTCCGTGGTGTTGAGACGATGGGAGACGAAAGCGCAGGGATGCAGCTTTTGATCTTGGGCCGAGCGCTGGCAAAGGACAGACCCCACTCTGACGTCCGAGGTGTCGACCTCCACCACAACTGCCGGGAAGGATCCGGATGGATTAGGATGGGGGCGGTAGTGAATTGGTGCTTGAGGTCCAAGAATGCCCAGTCTGCAGCTGGAGACCACGTGAACGGGTCCTTGGGAGAGTTGAGTGCTGAAAGTGGGGAAGCCAGGTTGCTATAACCCCGGATGAACCTGCGGTAGAAATACCTGGAAGCGTTGCACCTGCACTCTGGAGGTGGGTTGCGGCCAATCAACCACTGCTCTCACCTTTCCAGGATCCATCTGTATGTTGCCTGCAGCTTTGATGTATCCAAGGAAGGAGATAATGGAGCGACATTTCTCTGTTTTGATGAACAGCTGGATCTCCAGAAGACGCTGGAAGACTTGTTGGACATGGCGGACATGTTCTTGAGCCGAGCGGGAAAAATCGAGGATGTCATCAAGGTAGAAGAACACAAACCGGTTCAACATGTCACGGAGAACATCGTTAATCAGAGCCTAGAACATAACAGGAGGGTTGGTCAGTCTGAATGGCGTCATCAGGTATTCGTAGTGCCCATTGCCGTGTTAAAGGTGGTGTTCCACTCGTCCCTTTCCCATATCCGTACCAGATGGTAGTCATTCCAGAGGTCCAACTTGGAGAAGATGGTAGCCCCTGGAGGCTCAAAAGCCGAGCTGATGAGTGGAAGCGGGTAACGTTTTGTAACCGTGATGTCATTCAGGCCCCGGTAGTCGATACATGGGCGCAGGGTTTTGTCCTTCTTCTCCACAAAGAAGAACCCTAAACCGACGGGAGGGGCAGAAGGACGTCTCCATCAATGTATGTCTCCAACGCCTTGGTCTCCGAACCCGACAGGGAATAAAGCCGCACCCAAGGCGGAGTAGTGCCCGGGAGAAGTTCGATGGCTAAGTCATAGAGCCGACACGGGCCTTGCTGAAAACCTCCTGGAGGTCCTGGTATTCCGTGGGAATGGCGGAGAGGTTTGGGGCTTTTCACAAGCCCGCAGGAAGACATACCGGGGCAGGCTGCACTGACTTCATGCAATGAGCGTGGCATAACGGGCTCCAAACCTTGATAAAACACACTGTCCAGTCAACAAGGGGATTGTGTCTCTGGAGCTATGAAAACCCTAACACAACGGGTAACTGAGATGATTCGATAAGTAGATACTGGATCAACTCGCAGTGGTTGCCTGACACTCGCAGGTTGATAGGAATCGTGTTGTGAGTGATTCTGCCAATCGAAAACCCATCCAGCACTCTGACATCCATGGGAATGGAGAGGGGTTGAATGGGGATTCCCAGCTCAGACACCAGGGTAGCGTCCATAAAACTCTCGTCGGCCCCAGAGTCAATGAATACCCGGAGAGGACCGGTCACCCCACAGAAGGATGGCATGGAGAGGGATACGAGTAAGGGGAGACCAGACATTCTCCGTAATGCCCACCAGCGTACTCATACCTTCTGATGAGCTGGGTCTTTTTACAGGACAGGTAGCAATGTAATGACCTGTAATCCTACATTAAAGACAGCTCTTGGTGTTCAGTCTGTAACCGTTCGGCAGGAGACAATCTAGCTCTGCCAAGTTGCACAGGCTCTGGAGGAGACGAGTCGGCAGTTCCCATAGTCGCCCATCAATCCGGATGCTCAAGGCGATGAGAAAGTCGAGATTGATGGGCAGCTCGTCTTTCAACTCCTCGGATAACCCGTGAAGGAATGTGTTGGACAGGGCTTCTGTGTTCCAGGCACTCTCGGTGGCAAACGTGCAGAAATTGCCCGCGTAGTCTGCCACACTACGGGAATCTTGGCGTAGCTGGAGTAGATTCCGAGCAGCCTCTCTCTTGGACAACATAGAATCGAACACTTTCTTCACGTCTGCCATGAACTCCTCTAGACTGAAACACACGGTGGCTTGTTGCTCCCACACTACCGTAGCCCAGGCGAGAGCCCACCCGGACATCAATGTTATAAGGTACACTACCTTTGACTGGTCTGAGGGAAAAGAAGAGGGCTGTAGCTCAAAGATGAGGGAGCACTGGGAGAAAAACACCTGACAGTTCCCTGAATCTCCAGGGAAGTGTTCCGGATGAGGTAAGCAGGGTTCTCGGGAAGCCAGGGTGGGCTGTGGGGACGCGCTGCTGACAGCGTGGATACTGAGAGGCTGGGAGGTTACGGTAGTGGATCGGTGTCTAATAGACAATCCGCGGACTTGCTCCAGCAATATATGGAAGGCACAATTGTTGAATTCCCCCAAGGTCTGGAATCCTTCAATAAGGTTGGGAAGTAACTCCTCGTGTCTTTCCAATGGTGGCTCTGTCACAGAGCTGGTCCGAGTCTGCTGGGTCAGTCAAGGCCAGTTCATACTATCAGGACAAGACCCAGATGCAGACAGATGGAATCACAGATGTTTATTTACGAAACAGGGGGCAGGCAAACGACAGGTCAGTAATCCAGGGCAGAGTCAGTAAGGTACAGAGCAGCAGGCAGGGTCAGGGCAGGCAGAATGGTCAAAACTGCGAAGACTAGGATAAACAAAAACTAGAGCACAGGAAACGCACTGGTACAGTAGGACTTGACGGGACAAGACGAACTTGCCAGACAAACATAAAATCCATGTATATATACACAGGAGATAATAGGGACAAATGGGAGACACCTCATGGAGGGTGGAGACAAGTACAAGACAGGTGAAACAGATCAGAATGTGACATGAACAGGAGGTTGTTTGTGGGTAATATAGTCTAAGTTTCCTGCTATTGTCTTGAAGTAGCGACAATGTTTTAAACAATGTGAGTACAGCTCTACTCTGCATCTGCCTTCCCATTGTTTACAAGATTAACATAAAGCTATTGACAACAAAGTCAAGTGTATAGATAGGATACTGTTTATTGTTTACAGCTCAGCTTTAAAGTCAGATTAGGTTTATAGTTTATTGTAATCTGTAGTCACAAGGGATATAGTGCCTTCAGAAAGTATTCACACCCCTAATCATTTCAAAACATTTTTGTATTACAAAGTGGGATTAAAATGGATTTAAATGTCGTTTTTTTGGTCAAAGATCTACACAAAATACTATGTAATGTCAAAGTGGAAGAAAATAAAAAAAATATATAAATAAAAAACGTACAAAAAATACTATCTTGATTAGTTAAGCGTTCAACCCGCTGAGTGAATACACGTTAGAATCAGCTTGGCAGCGACTACAGCTGTGAGTCTTTCTGGTTATACCTCAAAGAGCTTTCCACCCCTGGATTGTGCAACATTTTCCCATTATAATTTTCCAAATTCTTAAAATTCTTCCAAATTCTTCAGCTGTCTTCTTAGTAAGCAATGCCAGTGTAGATTTGGCCTTGTGTTTTAGGTTATTGTCCTGCTGAAATGTGAATTAATCTTCCACTGTCTGGTGGAGAGCAGACTGAACCAGGTTTTTCTCTAGGACTGTCAGGACCCGGTGCGAGAAACAGTCACTAATAATTGGCAGAACCCAGAAGATGAGGCAGACACAGCAGTACTAGAGATGGTGGTTTAATAAAAATAGATATCTTCCAAAATACAAAGAAAATCCACAAAGTGGTAAAAACAGCAAGGGAAAAAACAAACCTCAAAAGACTAATCCAAAAATACACGAGAACAAAACCAGAGAACCTCTGGAAAATCCAACAAGAGAAAATATAAGATCACAACAAGGCTTGGGCTGGGGCTGGGTGCTAACATACAAACACTGAGCAAGGAACTAAGGAACACACAGGGTTTAAATACTAACAAGGGAATGACTTACAGGTGCCAAACAAAATTATGCGGCAAGAGAAAACAAAAGGTACAGAAAAAGTGAATGGGACATCTTAGGGAACAAACATGAACAGTCCTGGCCAAAACCTGACAGAATCCCCCCCCTAGAACGGCTCCTGACTGTTCCTACCAGCCTGTCTCAGGGTGGGAGACCCTGAAACTGACGAATAGTCAGGTCCAGTATTCCTTGGCAGAACCCAGGACGCTCGCTCGGACCGTAGCTTCCCAGTCCACCAGATACTGCAGGACCGCTGCAAAGCCCTGCGGGAATTCCAGTATCCGGATGGACGATAAGCCGACTGGCCTCGGCGATGAACAT